>NC_064923.1:457117083-457420113 GCF_023897955.1 Schistocerca gregaria
ACTACATAAATCTAGCCATTGGGAAAGCCAATCCAGAAGTAAGATTCATCAGAAGAATTCAAAAATGTGTGTGAAATCTTATGGGACTTAAATGTTAAGGTCATCAGTCCCTAAGCTTACACACTACTTAGCCTAAATTATCCTGTGGACAAACACTCACACACCCATGCCCGAGGGAGGACTCGAACCTCCGCCGGGACCAGCCGCACATCAGGAGAATTGCAAGAATCAGTGATGAAAGAGGTCAGTTTAAGCCGTCCTTTTACGGGACGCGAAAATGCACGTGGACGAGCATCTGGTAACGTCACAGCGTGGACTTCCACGTTCCACTTCATCGCAGTGTGTGAAAAAAGTTATCTAGCATATTAGATTCTTGCCTCATGGAGAGCAATGTGGCCAATCAGATGCGACTTCGTTTTACATCACAAGCAGAACACTGCAGCCACCATATCGTATGGCATTAAACAGCATACTTGGTGAGTTTTCTTTCTCACAGAGTGCATGGGACGAATATAAGCTTTTCCAAAGTATCAGCAAATCGAGTATCTCTCGGAAACGTGTCGTTTTAGCTACGGTTTATTATAATAAAATATCAGGAACCTGCATGTTGTTGGATAAAGGGTTCCTGCAGTTGATGCCTTTAGTCTAGTAACTTGTGTACTACGAAAGTATACTATTTCAGAGCTTTCTCACAATAATGATCTATCAGAAGCTCTTCTTTTTGGTAGATTTTGCTTATTAAATATCAAATAACGACATTTCTAGGTACAATCTTTAGACAGTGTATGTCTTAAATAGGTTCGCGTACAACTCCTTCCCAAATATTGTTTTTCTATTTGTTTTCTAAAAGGTTCTGAGTTTTTATTATTCGTTTAATAGAAGAATCATCGCAAAATCCGATGTTATTTGTTATAAACGACGTATCTGCTGCAGTTATTGTTCCAAAGGCCAACGACTGAGCTGTTTCCCTAATGCCCATCTTCAATACTTTCATCAAACCAGGAAACAAGTGGTGAAAATCATTAGGCAGACCAAAAGAAAATACCTGAAAAGTCAGCTGAACTTAATCGAAGAAAACTTCCGCAACTACAATACACGAGATCTGTACAGAACTTTTGCAGAAGAAATTCGCAGATACAGCCCATAAAATTTGTTTCAAGAAATCTGACGGGAAACTTGCACTTACTAACTACGAAAACAGTAAGGAACTGGCACATTATTTTTCAACACTCGTTAATTGTCCGGAACCACCTTCAAGATTCCCTAAAGAAAGACCTACTTACAAGCAACCTGAATCATCCCCACCAACACAAAGAGAAATTCACAAGCACATTATTAAACTAAAAAAACAATAGAACATCTGGCGAGAATGGGATTATTGCTGAGCTACTGAAAACTCTAGGACCAAGTTCTCTCAGAGGGTTAACCCAAGTCATTGCAGATATTTGGAAGATAAAAAAAATACCCTAGGAATGGAAATGTGCGCTTATTCATCCATAACACAAAACAGGACACAAATCTAATGTAAATAATTATCGAGGCATATCTCTACTTCAGGGCGCATACAAAGTTCTACTTCCAGTAGATCCTGCAGAGAACTAATTTTCAATATAAAGACCGTACCAAAATACAAAGTAGTCAGAAATACCTCAATAATTAGCGCGTTTGTTGACTTTAAAAAGGCATACGACTTAGCTGACCGACAAACACTTTTTGATATCATTGAAGAACAAGGGTTAGATTCAAAACCCCTTCACCTCCTCAAAGAAACATTGACCGATACTGCCTCCAAGGTGAAATTCATGGGAGAAATATCCGAGTCCTTCCTGATCAAAACTGGCGTCCGGCAAGGTGGTGGTATGTCTCCTCTCCTATTCAACCTTGTGCTGGACATGGTCATCCGCCAATGGGAAAAGGAACTGAAGAATAAAAACTGCTGGAAACTTGTACAGATGGGACTAGTCAAGGATAACATAAGAATTTCATGTTCAGCTTTTGCTGACGACTTATCCTTACTAGCGAATGATGAGATAACAGCGATCGAAGAGGTTGAAACCCTTAAAGAATGTGCAGAGAAAGTTGGTCGGCAAATATCTTTCCTAAATCCTGGGTTCATAGCCACAAAAACTGAGACCAAGACTTGACTACACAATACGTCCTATATTTTAAATACTTATGCGAAGTCTTGAACCTACAGGGGGAGAGAAAATAGCACAAAACATTCGCCTCCAAAAACTAAAGAGAGCCTTGGGAGGAGCCTACAAGGTGTACAGTAAAAAATGATTGTCCAAAAACACTAAAATTAGACACTATAATACAGTATTAAAACCAGAATTCCTGTATGCCAGTGAAACCCTGACAGTCCACATAAAAGGTGACCTAGAAAACTTATTAAAGGAAGAAAGATAGTAGGGCCAAAGAAACCAGAAAAGGGCTATAGATCACAATATCGTCAATCCACTGACAAATTGTTAAACTTCGTAGCAGGCATTAGAAAATGGCGATCACATTTTTATGGCCACGCCTCTAGTCTTTCCAAAACAAGACCTATGAACAAAATTCTTAAATACATAGAACGACTTAAAACTACACCCTGGATTCAAGAGGTCAAACAGGACCTACAGAAAGCTCAGATAAATTATTCAAATATTTTGGACAGAAAGGTATTTAAGCAGAAAGTTGACGGATGGGAAGTCTAGTCAGAGAACGAAGCTCCGAAGAACGCAGGAACAAAATGAAAAGAGGAAAGGAAGAGAGCCCATGCAGAAAAAATGAGATCAGTGTGGAAAAACGGGGAAAAGAATCAAGAAGCTTTGCGTGCCCCAACAGGATCGCACATAATAATAATAATAATAATAATAATAATAATAATAATAATAGCCGCCCGCTATGGCCGAGTGGTTCTAGGAGCTTCAGTGTGGAACAGCGTGACCGCTGCAGTCGCGGGTTCGAATCCTGCCTCGGGCATGGATGTGTTTGATGTCCTTAGGTTAGTTAGGTTCAAGTAGTTCTAAGGGACTGATGACCTCAGATGTCAAGTCCCATAGTGCTCAGAGCCATTTGAACCATTTTTGAACCAATAATAATATACATATATATGGCTTTATGGACTGACTCATGTGTGTTTCTTGCTGGTAAATATCTTTCTTGGTGATGGTGAGCAACTTCGAAAAGATCTCCTATTCCATTCGGAGGAAATTACGAAACGACTCTCGATCGTGAAATCTATGCGGTGAAGTACGTTGTTTCAGACTGTTGGCCGTGCGGGATTAACCGAGCGGTCTCAGGCGCTGCAGTCCTGGACAGTGCGGCTGGTCCCGGCGGAGGTTCGAGTCCTCCCTTAGGCATGTGTTTGTGTGTTTGTTCATAGGATAATTTAGGTTAAGAAGTGTGTAAGCTTAGGGACTGATGCCCGTAGCAGTTAAGTCCCATAAGATTTCACACACATCTGAACATTTCAGGCTGTTGGATATTATGTTGGATATTATGAACGCGAAGACTGACATTAGACACTATACCGAAAATAGAATGGAAATGCAATCGAGTTAACGAATAACTTAGGCTAGAACGTATCTCAGCTCGCAGTACAGCATTATCTAGCGTTCCTCTGTCAGTATTTCACTGTTCAAGCCATCGACAAGTCCAGAACTTCTTCGCGATTTTCTCCGCTCTTATTCGACATTCGTTAATAGAGTTAACGATGCTATTTTACGCGCGTGCATTTTAGTAAAGAACCTATGTCGTTTGGAAGCCAAATAGAGACGTCAACGACCGCTGGAGAGCACCGAGTGCGCAAGTCACGTTAACAAGCTCGTCCTATGAGGTCCGATGGCTCGTTCGCGTCCACGTCAACTTCTCTGTCTCGCCCCGTGGGATGATGGCTTTAGAAAACCTGCGTTTCCTGCTCGTCAGTATGGAATACTTATCACGTTGGGTTAACGGAAGAGAGAAAAAAAATTTGAGAATGTTGTCCTTCCTAACTTGGGCTTACGGTCTGCCTCTAATAACTACTTGCCAATAACACGAAAATTTCTCTGTAAGAGAAACGAGAAAACGTCAAACTGAAAGCGGAGTGCGAACACGGATCTTTTTATACTGCTCGCATTCTGAACGGAAATCATCTGACGGGTAAGGAAATTATGAGCAGTAAGTGAAGCTGCAACGTGAGGTAAAACAGAATTGGAATAATATAGAGTAATTGGAGACGTGATTACCTCTTCGTTACATGCCGTTGGGCCGATTAACTTGGAGGGAAATAGCTTATAATCATCCTTGACACATAACTGAAACAAGTTTTTACATGTTTCCCGTCGGTGTCTCGTACGTGTATGGGCGAGGTAATTTCCGCTCTGAATTGCAGCACCAACAAGTCACACTTTTGTCCGTCACAGGATGATTTATTCCACAGTTGTCGTTTTCTGTTAATATCAAAGACGTCCAAGAAGCGGTATCAGCATCAGCTTGACTCTGTGCAAATTCCTAGGTTTGCAACGGAAAGCACTCGTTTACACTGCAACCATTTCGTTTACTCATTTTTCCACTGACGCGGGGAGGCATCGGTTTTCAAATAGCGAATTAATTTCAGACTTTGTACAGTTTCAGTAGTCCATTAGGACAACAAAGTGTGCAGGTAGTACGGCATACTGCTTAGGCGTTTTCAAGAAAATCGCAAGAGAAGTTTTGCGCATCAGTGATGTACCGATGCGTTATGACCTGCAGTACGAGGTATCGGCGTTCATGTGAGTAGCGTTCAAACTCCGTAATCGGCTTATCGCTGGATTGAGCTCGTATCTTTTCCAAGTTTTTATTTTTTTTCAACACTAGTGATATTATTTTGTATCTATTACATTTGAAAGGTGATGCGACGAAAAGATGCGACTATTTCCATGAATTTTTATTGAATTTCGAATGCTGTTTCGCTGTTTACTGATTTTTATTATTACAACAAATATTACGTGGCTTTCATTTCTATAGGCAAGTTAAAGGATTCATCAAGCGCCTCCAAACTTTTTCATATCTGACAGAAAACGAACGAGAAATTCCTTCACTTCAAGATGCTGTTAAAATACATTCAATCGTACATCGCGAATTTTTGGCACCGATATTTACGAAAATGTAGCATTACGCATTTTTTTGCGTCCAAATTGTTGGAAGAAAACTAGAAATTTTTCAAAATGTTATCGAGGTTTGTTTTTCCGTAGAAACTCTGAGGATCCATGAAACATTTTTGTTCTTAACGTTTAGTCCTGAGCAATGTTAGACATCGTAGGAAGTGCTTCTTATTTCGCTGAGTCTTGCCGATGATTTTTTTTCTTCTAAAATTCATCTCAATAAGCGGGCTAGCAAAATATAACAAAAGAAGTAGAAGAAGGCGTACCGATTTATTCACTCGAAGAAAGAAGATGTACTGGCATGAACTGGAGGTGATATTTGAAGGATGTTGGTTGGAGTATTACTGATCACCCTTTCCTAGATTTGCATTTGTTTTCCATAAACAGGCCAGTTGGAGACCTGAAAAGTATATAGCGGCTTTCTACTCGGATCACTGCTATGCGTAAATCGATAGTCGCTTTTCATGAGCACATCCTAAACATAGAAAGGCTTCTGCGTATCTATTTGGGTGATTTTTATTAATTTACCTTACACCAATTCAAAATGATAGATTATATCATTATGTAAGAAATAGTTCGCTACTAAGCCTCAACAACTTAAGCGCGGTTTTAACTACAGAATCTGCCGTATAATTACGTTTGTAAGTGTTAGGGTTGGTCAAACATTTTATTACCCTCCTTAAAGCCGAGAGGAGCGTCGCTTCTGCTACAGAAACAAAAACACATTGATTTTTGTTATTTTCTTTCCCCACATTTTTAGCAGCGTCGCGGGAACACGTCTGATGATGTAAGTCAAATCCAAATACCTACTGTGCAAACATAAAACTACATATGTGCATGTTTGGAATACTGGATGAATTCCGCATTGCGGCCTGTGGCCACATTCTAAAATATGTCAAATGTTCACTGTAACCATTGTAATAAGAAGGCCGGGGGCTTTAATTCTTATGTCACGTTTTATTTTAATTTTATGGCACTTCAGCAGTAAGCCATCGAACTACGTGCAACAATCAAAACAGGTAACACACTACCTTAGACAAATTTGATAGAGTAGATTTTGTTACTGCCTCTATAATTATCAAATTGTATAGCTGCAGTTCTCCGGGTAACAGCAGTAATCGCAAAGAGAATACAAGTATTGGTCTGCTGATTAGTATGATGTGATAATATTTTAAGATGTCTTTCAGTACATCAAAACTGCGGGGCTTCCGAGCAGATACGGGCAACAAAAATATCAGAGCACAGTCAGTAGCTTTATTTATCAGAGGAACCAATAAGCTCCAAAATAAGTTGATTCAAGCAACAACACTTCAATAACCAAATGTCTGTATTTATAACTTAATAGTCCGCTAGTAATCTCAGGCTCATTAACGTGGGGCACATAAATCCTCAATTGGCAGTTGATGGTTGTAGTGCTGAGATCACAGTTGCAGATAGTCCGTATGACCAGTTATGTTGCCTATTGATGCAGCGTATATGTGGATCCCTATAACCCCTTCAGCATCAACCAAGGCCTGAATGGCGCACTGAAGCGCCGAAACTGGTAGTACACAATAAATAAGATCAAAAGAATGGCTATAACCTTTTCACTTTCTTACAACAGTGAACGGCCGCGGTCCCCGAGACCCCCAGTCAAAAGGATGGACATACGGAAGAGCGTTACGCTAGTGGCACACATGCTAAATCCTCCAGGAATAATGAATTTGGTGCTGAATGTGGCAATAGAGAGGAAGATGATACAGAGAGCTAAAGATTGACTATACAATTAGGACAAGTCAGAAAGCGTTGTATGCCCAGTGGAATACTGAAGAGATAAAAAAAAAAAAAAAAAAAAAAACCAGGAAAGGAACGAGTCTGACTATTGTCAGACGCCATGCTGGGCGGACGCAGCAAACACTGACACAGTGACGGAATGCTGACATCTCATGAATAACGATGTGTGTCAGCCTAATCTTCGGTGCCATCAGTTTTACTAACGAAGATTAGGACAGCCACTGAAGACTATTTGAAGCCGTGCAGAATAAAAAGTTAAGTGTCCTTGATGCATTAGGGATTTTCTCATTCTTCCGACAGGGAGTTTATCCCGCTCAGATCACGATTCTTCCGGGTCATTTTACGAGGCGCTGTGGTGTTTACTTAATAGACATAGGCAGCGTTTCCTATTCCATGGCAAGCCGAGCAGATGTGTTGCGACTCTAATGTTAAACATCTAATGATAGCGACGTTCATCGCATCGTAAACATCAACACCGAGACCTTCACACGCTAATGAAGCAAACAGAAAATTCTTGAAGCTGCATTGCTGGACGTCAGATTTACCTACAGCGAAATACCAACGTACAAAATAAATTTCGGTCTACACTCAAGGAATATCTACGCATCGGTCCGAATGTTCGGTTATTGTTGCAACAAACTTCAAGAATAGAATTTTAAATTTGATTCACTTTTAGTTTATTAGATTATACTTTGAAAACGAGCGTAAGTGTCCTCTTAGCTCTAGCGTCGTCATATAACGCAAACCTCTATCCGTCTTTATGTAGAGTTTACTTTTATTTTTCGAATCTATCGTACCGCTAGGGAAGGTGGCTCTATCTGGACTCGCACAACCATGCTTTTACTTTTCAAAAGGTTCTTGCAGCCACTGTCCCTGTGATTAAAGGTACTCTGTCCACAGTTTTATTTTACTTAAATCATGTGGGTCTATATTCTATTTATAGTGTGTTGAAAGTTGTATCTCGGCCACAAAGACAATGCTCCATGAAATCTGGCAGCAATGCGTGAGACAACCAGGGACGGCGGGGGGAGGGTGGGGGCACTTTCTGCATGGTTATACCTCTATGTCGTACTCAAAAGTCATACTCTTGAGACTGCTTTTAAATGTTATCTCTTCGATAATCTCAGCCTTTTGGTGGTGACCACAGTTGACAACCGCAATAATATTCTCAGACAAGCTACCGGGGGGATCTGTCTTTGGATATGCACATAGTGACTCCTTTTTATCAGGGACTTTCAACTTTCTCTTGTGTCAGTAGGCAGCGTTTGGCTCACGTTCTTATACTGACGACAACGATTTAGAATTTATTTTAGTGTAGTATGGATCAGCAATTCATACTTTTTGCCAGAGACAGTAACAGCATTAGCATCAATTGCAGCTGTTAATGAAGCAGCATCGACAGAAGATGCAGATCTTGTAGCACAAACTTGAGCAGCACTGCCTGTACGCCAATGAACGAAGCCACGGAAGGTTCAGAATTTGTTGTTTTTGACGATGTTTACAGTAAAACTTACTGGAGCAGATGTCCGCCTTCTTTCTTTATTGGCCTCCTCCAAACATTTTATGTTTGTCGCAAAAGTTTACTTGATTGACTCAAGGACGTTAAAAGTTTAAAAATATAACCAATCAAGTATTACTTTGAATAAGTTCAATGCGCAAACATAGGGATTTTCATATTTCTTCTCAAAACAGAAAATAAATGTTTAAAACCGCTTAATTTGTTCTAATTTGAACACCAATTCAAAGTATCTTTTTTTTTCTTTTTTCCAAATATTTATTTTACTATGCTGGTGGTCATTATATAGAAGCCGGTATAGAAATCCTACATTATTGTATATTAGAATTTTAATTACAATTACCAATAACAGTGTGCAGAAAATTAACCAATATAGACTTTCCAAATGGATGATTTAATAGAGAAATAGATAACTTAGCTGCGTATATGAAAACGTATACGTAAAGATACGATTTATTATTAAAACATATCTTCACGATTTTTCGGAAACTTAACTCAGGCAATAGCCTTAGTCCACACTGAACTAACACGTCATAATTGAACATACTATCTGTTTTTATTCATGATAGTCAAAATAGCTGACTTGATTTTAAATTATAATTTATTATTATTCTTGATGCCAAGAAAGCACGCCACTGTAAGCCCAGTAATTACGACGTATATTGAAAGACTACAGCAAGCTTTTGTACAATCGACAGAACTTCTCTCTCTTTTCGGATTTCTCGTTGCACTATCAGATAGGATTGATAATATGATGATGATTTTCCGTTTTCGGAATTCTCACTGCACTTGGAGGTCCCAGTAAACACTACTTCGAAGATCTGGTTGTGTGGAAGTGTGAAACTGCGGCACACTTTGCGTCCAAACTCAGGAGTTCCAATTGCCAGTCTACATAGCTCAAGTACGGTGTTGCTGCACGAAAATTCTACGTCCAGCGAGGCCCTTTAAGGCCTTTCTTACATCTACATCTACATGACTACTCTGCAATTCACATTTAAGTGCTTGGCAGAGGGTTCATCGAACCACAATCATACTATCTCTCTACTATTCCACTCCCGAACAGCGAGCGGGAAAAACGAACACCTAAACCTTTCTGTTCGAGCTCTGATTTTTCTTATTTTATTCTGATGATCATTCCTACCTATGTAGGTTGGGCTCAACAAAATATTTTCGCATTCGGAAGAGAAAGTTGGTGACTGAAATTTCGTAAAAAGGTCTCGCCGCGACGAAAAACGTCTTTGCTTTAATGACTTCCATCCCAACTCGTGTATCATATCTGCCACACTCTCGCCCTATTACGTGATAATACAAAACGAGCTGCCTTTTTTGCACCCTTTCGATGTCCTCCGTCAATCCCACCTGGTAAGGATCCCACACCGCGCAGCAATATTCTAACAGAGGACGAACGAGTGTAGTGTAAGCTGTCTCTTTAGTGGACTTGTTGCATCTTCTAAGTGTCCTGCCAATGAAACGCAACCTTTGGCTCGCCTTCCCGACAATATTATCTATGTGGTCCTTCCAACTGAAGTTGTTCGTAATTTTAACACCCAGGTACTTAGTTGAATTGACAGCCTTGAGAATTGTACTATTTATCGAGTAATCGAATTCCAACGGATTTCTTTTGGAACTCATGTGGATCATCTCACACTTTTCGTTATTTAGCGTCAACTGCCACCTGTCACACCATACAGCAATCTTTTCTAAATCCCTTTGCAACTGATACTGGTCTTCGGATGACCTTACTAGACGGTAAATTACAGCATCATCTGCGAACAGTCTAAGAGAACTGCTCAGATTGTCACCCAGGTCATTTATATAGATCAGGAACAGTAGAGGTCCCAGGACGCTTCCCTGGGGAACACCTGATATCACTTCAGTTTTACTCGATGATTTGCCGTCTATTACTACGAACTGCGACCTTCCTGACAGGAAATCACGAATCCAGTCGCACAACTGAGACGATACCCCATAGATCCGCAGCTTGATTAAAAGTCGCTTATGAGGAACGGTGTCAAAAGCTTTCCGGAAATCTAGAAATACGGAATCAACTTGAGATCCCCTGTCGATAGCGGCCATTACTTCGTGCGAATAAAGAGCTAGCTGCGTTGCACAAGAGCGATGTTTTCTGAAGCTATGCTGATTACGTGTCAATAGATCGTTCCCTTCGAGGTGATTCATAATGTTTGAATACAGCATATGCTCCAAAACCCTACTGCAAACCGACGTCAATGATATAGGTCTGTAGTTAAATGGATTACTCCTACTACCCTTCTTGAACACTGGTGCGACCTGCACAATTTTCCAATCTGTAGGTACAAATCTATCGGTGAGCGAGCGGTTGTATATGAGTGCTAAGTAGGGAGCTATTGTATCAGCGTAATCTGAAAGGAACCTAATCGGTATACAATTTGGACCTGAAGACTTGCCCGTATCAAGCGATTTGAGTTGCTTCGCAACCCCTAAGGTATCTACTTCTAAGAAACTCATGCTAGCAGATGTTCGTGTTTCAAATTCTGGAATATTCCATTCGTCTTCCCTGGTGAAGGAATTTCGGAAAACTGCGTTCAATAACTCCGCTTTAGCGGCACAGTCGTCGATAACAGTACCATCGGCACTGCGCAGCGAAGATATTGACTGCGTCTTGCCGCTTGTGTACTTTACATACGACCAGAATTTCTTCGGATTTTCTACCAAATTTCGAGACAATGTTTCGTTGTGGAACCTATTAAAGGCATCTCGCATCGAAGTACGTGCCAAATTTCGCGCGTCTGTAAATTTTAGCCCATCTTCGGGATTTCGCGTTCTTCTGAACTTCGCATGCTTTTTCCGTTGCCTCTGCAACAGCGTTCGGACCTTTTTTGTGTACCACGGGGGATCCGTTCCATCTCTTACCAATTTATGAGGTATGAATATCTCAATTGCTGTTGCTACTATATCTTTGAATTTGAGCCACATCTCGTCTACATTCGCATAGTCAGTTCGGAAGGAATGGAAATTGTCTTTTAGGAAGGCTTCTAGTGGCACTTTATCCGCTTTTTTAAATAAAATTATTTTGCGTTTGTTTCTGATGGATTTGGAAGAAATGGTATTGAGCCTAGCTACAATGACCTTGTGATCACTAATCCTGTATCAGTCATGATGCTCTCTATCAGCTCTGGATTGTTTGTGGCTAAGAGGTCAAGTGTGTTTTCGCAACCATTTACAATTCGCGTGGGTTCGTGGACTAACTGCTCGAAATAATTTTCGGAGAAAGCATTTAGGACAATCTCGGAAGACGTTTTCTGCCTACCAGCGGTTTTGAACAAGTATTTTTGCCAACATACCGAGGGTAGGTTGAAGTCCCCACCAACTATAACCGTATGAGTGGCGTATTTATTTGTTACGAGACTCAAACTTTCTCTGAACTGTTCCGCAACTGTATCGTCGGAGTCTGGGGGTCGGTAGAAGGAGCCAATTATTAACTTAATTCGGCTGTTAAGTATAACCTCCACCCATACCAGTTCGCACGGAGTATCTACTTCGACTTCACTACAGGATAAACCACTACTGACAGACACAAACACTCCACCATCAATTCTGCCTAATCTATCTTTCCTGAACACCGTCTGAGACTTCGTAAAAATTTCTGCAGAGCTTATTTCAGGCTTTAGCCAGCTTTCTGTACCTATAACGATATCAGCTTCTGTGTTTTCTATTAGCGCTTGAAGCTCTGGGACTTTTCCAGCGCAACTACAACAATTTACAACTATAATTCCGACTGTTCCTTGATCCAAGCACGTCCTGTAATTGCCAAGCACCCTTTGACATTGCAGCCCATCGCGCACTTTCCCGAGGCCTTCTAACCTAAAAAACCGCCCAGTCCACGCCACACAGCCTCCGCTACCCGTGTAGCCGCCAGCTGAGTGTAGTGAACTCCTGACCTATTCAGCGGAACCCGAAACCCCACCACCCTATGGCGCAAGTCAAGGAATCTGCAGCCAATACGGTGGCGTGACAATGGCACGGGGTGAGATCAGGACCATAGGGGAGTGCCCGAGTGTCTCCCACATGAGTTGGCTTAGCTTCTGCGTCACGACTTTTGTTGGAACGCATGTTTTGCGGAAATGGAAAGTGCTGTTGATGTGCGGTTTTCACAGAACGGATTGGTAGTCAGGGGCTCGTATTTTAAGCCAATAAACAGATTATAATATTACTTATAAAGCGTATACTTTGTGCAAACATACGCTTTTTTAAATGTAGCAATGCCTGTTGACGTTAACAAACTAAAATTAGGGTAAATTAAAATGTCAGCGGTGTTTGTTGCAAGGATTTTAGTACTAGTCGTTTACGAGATATCTTATTTTGAAAATTTTCCACTCCAACACATGTTTGTGCCATTCAGTTGCATACTTGCTTACTTGCTAGGAACTATGTTGTTATGTTTGTTTACAGCGTATTTGTGTGTTCCTTGAGGGCATTACGACTTGCTATTCAGTGTGTGTGACAGACCAAGCCTTAGGTCGTGGGCGGATTATGGGATTTACCAATGCAGAAAAAGCTGACGTACTCATAGAGTATGCAGAGTATAGGAAGAATGTAGTTCATTCTTGTACAGTGTATTCTGCAAGATATCCCAATAGACGTTAATCATCACGGAGGTTACTTCTCAGCCTCTTCAGCCATTACGTGGTAGTGTTAGTGTAACTCCTAGACAACGTAACAGAAGGAAAGAAGTGACAATAGACGAGGGGGACATTAATGTTCTTGCTGCTCTTGCAATGGATCCGGACGTTAGTTTCCGCGCGATCGTACGAAGAAGTGACATGAGTGACGCAAGTTTCCTACGCGATCTCCATCGACATACATTATGTGATCAAAAGTATCCGGAGACCCCCAAAAACATACGTTTTTCATATTAGGTGCATTGTGCTGCCACCTATTTCCAGGTACGCCATATCAGCGATCACGGCAGTCAGACATTGTGAGAGAGCGGAATGGGGCGCTCCGCAGAACTCATTAACTTCGAACGTGGTCAGGTGATTGGGTGTCACTTGTGTCCTACGTCTGTACGTGAGATTTACACGCTCCTAAACATCCCTAGGTCCACTGTTTCCTGTGTTTCAGTGAAGTGGAAATGTGAAAGGACACGTACAGCAAAAAAGCGTACACGCCGACGTCGTTTGTTGACTGACAGATACCGCCGACTGTTGAAGAGGGTCGTAATGTGTAAAAGGCAAATTTCTATCTAGACCATCATACAGAAATTGCAAACTGCATCAGAATCCACCGCAAGTACTATGACAGTTACCCTGGAGCGTTAACACTGGACGACTGATCAGTTCGATGGCAGGGTGTGGGTATGGCGAATACCCGGTGAACGTCATCTGCCGATGCCAACAGTAAAATTCGCTCTTTCTTGCTTCCCACTGTTGAAGAGCAATTCAGGGATGGAGATTGAATCATTCAACACGATTGAGCACTTGTTCATAATGGACGGCCTGTGGCGGATTGGCTACACGACAATAACACTCCTGTAATGGACTGGCCTGTAAAGAGTCCTGATTTGAATCCTATAGAACACCTTTGGGATGTTTTGGAACCTCAACTTTGTGCCAGGCCTCCACGACCGACATCGACACCTGTCCTCAGTGCAGCACTGCGTGAAGAATGGACTGGCATTCTCCAAGAAACCTTCCAGCACCTGATTAAACGTATGCCTGCGAGTGTGGAAGTTGTCATCAACGCTAAGGGTGGGTCAACACCATATTAAATTTCAGCACTACCGATGGAGGGCGCCACGAACTTGTAAGTCATTTTCAGCCAGGTGTATGGATACATTTGATCACACAGTGTAGTTTCCATACCTATCACATGTCTCTACAGCAAGAGCTGCGTGGGAACCATTATCCAAATCGTATTAACTTCCGTACATGGACATTAAGACAAAATACTCCAGATATATCGTGTATCTTCTTTAGTGATGAAGCCACATTTACCAGTCATGGTCAGGTAAACCGACGAAACATGCGCTATTGGTCTGTTGACAGTCCCCATTTCCTTCGTCAGGTGGAACTTCAACGTCCATGAAGCGTAAACGACTGATTTGGGACAGCGAACCATAAGCTCATAGGCTAGATTTTCATAGACGGAACAGTGAACGCGCACAAATAACGCATCCTCCTAACAGACAATATCCCACGGATGCTAGAAGACAGTCTTCTGCGGACTAGGAGGAACCTGTTGTACCAACATCATGGCTGTCCGGCCCATAGTGAACGAAGTACTATAGCATGTCTTCACGATTTTTTTCCAAATTATTGAACTGCACGCAGAGGACTTGTCCCGTAGCCGGCTCGTTTCCCAGATATGAAGCCTGTAGAATTTTTTCTGTGGCGAAAGCTGAAAGACACAATCTACTACGACATATCAACTACACCCGATGACATACAGCGACATACTACTATAGCCTATTCGGACACCTCAGCCGGAAAGCTAGCACGTGTGCACCAGTCGTTCCCTACAAGACTGGAAGCGTGTGTTGCCGCTGCCTGTGGTCATTTTGAACCCAGTGGGATCGTGGGCACTTGACGCGGAAGCAAAATTATTTAAGTGGAGCAGACACGGGCGGGGAATCATCCTAGCGAAGGGATGGGCAGGAAACGGGGAATCCAATGAGACAACCGACTTTGACAAAGGGCAGATTATTATTATGATGAGCCTGTGAACGTGTATCTCGAAAACAGCGAAGCTGGTGGAATGTTCACCTGCTACTGTCATGAGCATCTACGAGGTAGGAAGACAGTGAAACTATCACTAGGAGCCAAATGCTTAACAGAACGAGGGGCTCAGAGGCTTGACTGCTCTGTAAAATAGGATGGATGGTGATCTGCGGCATCTTTGCCCAAAAAGCACACTTCTGGTGCACGACAAATGTTTCGGAGCTCACCGTTAATCGTACATTATTGTTCATGGAGTTCTGCAGAAAACCACCGCTACATGTTCGCATGTTGACCTAACGACATCGTCAATTACAACTACAGTGGCCACGGGACCGTCGGAATTCGACCATCGGACATTCATTGGAAACGTGTCAGCTCTTCCGGTAATTTCACATTTTTTATATACTAGCTCGATGGTCGTCTCCACAAATACTGTCATAGAGGTGAAACGTGCAGCGCACCGTCGACACAGGCTGGTGAGAGCAGTATTATGCTGTGGGAGACGTTGTCCTGCTCTTTCATGGGAACTGTGGTAGTAATGGAAGACACGCGGTTGCCGCCGTTGGATAAGCAGCTGCCAGCAGAAAGTCGTATACTCCTAGCTCACTTATTTGTTACATAGTTTAATTCTTAACTTCTTTGCCTCTTTTTGGTACTTGCATTGTTTAATTCATAAATTTCTGGCGTATTATAGTATTTGAGAGTTGTAGCATAGCGTTTTAGTACCTGAAAAGTGTAAAATCGCATAGTCTCCTTCCGCCACCGAGCAGTGTGTCAGCAGTGCGCAAGTAGCAGCATTACTGCATTTACTAGGCAATCTTGTATTTTAATAACCGTTTAAATTTTGTGTCGATTTGTTTGTGCTCTCTGTAGATTAGTTCAGACGTTCTTTGCACAACAGTTTTTAGCATGGATAGGGACTGCAACTGCTGTGTTCGGATGCAGGCTGAGTTGGCATCCCTTCGTTCCCAGCTTCAGGCAGTGTTGGCTTCGGTCACACAGCTTGAGGCTGTTTCCAATGGGCATCACTGTGGGGGTCCGGATGGGGGTTTGTCGGGAACGGCCAGCTCGTCCCCCGCATCCCCCGATCGGACTACGACTGTGGCTGCCCGGCATACTGCCCCCATTGAAACTGATCCGTCACCTGTGGTAGAGTGGGAGGTCGTCTCAAGGTGTGGCAGAGGGCGAAAGACATTCCGGAGGGCTGAACGGAAGGCCTCTCCAGTTTGTCTGACGAACCGGTTTCAAGCTCTGTCTCAGGCTGATACTGATCTTCGGTCTGACATGGCTGCTTGTCCTGTTCCAGAGGTTGCGCCTGAGTCTGCAAGATCCGGGCGGTCGCAGAGGGTGGGCTTACTGGTAGTTAGGAGCTCCAACGTCAGGCGCGTAATGGGGCCCCTTTGGGATATGGCAGCAAGAGAGGGGAAGAAAACCAATGTGCACTCCGTGTGCATACTGGAGGGAGTCATTCCAGATGTGGAAAGGGTCCTTCCGGATTCCATGAAGGGTACAGGGTGCACCCATCTGCAGGTGGTCGCTCATGTCGGCACCAATGATGTGTCTCGCTATGGATCGGAGGAAATCCTCTCTGGCTTCCGGCGGCTATCTGATTTGGTGAAGAGTGCCACTCTCGCTAGTGGCATGAAAGCTGAGCTCACCATCTGCTGCATCGTCGACAGGACTGACAGCGGACCTTTGGTACAGAGCCGAGTGGAGGGTCTGAATCAGAAGCTGAGACGGTTCTGCGACCGTGTGGGCTGCAGATTCCTCGAGTTGCGCCGTATGGTGGTGGGGTTTCGGGTTCCGCTGGATAGGTCAGGAGTCCACTACATGCAGCAAGCAGCTACACGAGTAGCAGGGGTTGTGTGGCGTGGACTCGGCGGTTTTTTTAGGTTAGATGGCCTCGCGCAAGTACAGAAAGGGCAACAGCCTCAAAGGGTGCAGGGGAAAGTCAAGACATGCGGGGAACAAACAGCAATCGGTATTGTAATTGTAAACTGTCGAAGCTGCATTGGTAAAGTACCGGAACTTCAAGCGCTGATAGAAAGCACTGAAGCTGAAATCGTTATAGGTACAGAAAGCTGGCTGAAGCCAGAGATAAATTCTGCCGAAATTTTTACAAAGGCACAGACGGTGTTTTGAAAGTATAGATTGCATGCAACCGGTGGTGGCGTGTTTGTCGCTGTTAGTAGTAGTTTATCCTGTAGTGAAGTAGAAGTGGATAGTTCCTGTGAATTATTATCGGTGGAGGTTACACTCAACAACCGAGCTAGGTTAATAATTGACTCTTTTTACCGACCTCCCGACTCAGCAGCATTAGTGGCAGAACAACTGAAAAAAAATTGGAAAAAGTTCAAGGCAATCGTAAAATGCGTTTTAGACAGGTACGTGCCGAGTAAAACTGTGAGGGACGGGAAAAACCCACCGTGGTTGAACAACAAAGTTAGGAAACTACTGCGAAAGCAAAGAGAGCTTCACTCCAAGTTTAAGCGCAGCCAAAACCTCTCAGACAAACAGAAGCTAGACGATGTCAAAGTTTGCGTAAGGAGGGCTATGCGTGAAGTTTTCGGTGAATTCGGAAGTAAAATTCTATGTACCGACTTGACAGAAATTCCTAGGAAGTTCTGGTCTTACGTTAAATCAGTAAGTGGCTCGAAACAGCATATCCAGACACTCCGGGATGATGATGGCATTGAAACAGAGGTTGAAACGTGTAAAGTTGAAATACTAAACACCTTTTTCCAAAGCTGTTTCACAGAGGAAGACCGCACTGCAGTTCCTTCTCTAAATCCTCGCACAAACGAAAAAATGGCTGACATCGAAATAAGTGTCAAAGGAATAGAAAAGCAACTGGAATCACTCAACAGAGGAAAGTCCACTGGACCTGACGGGATACCAATTCGATTCTACACAGAGTACGCGAAAGAACTTGCCCCCCTTCTAACAGCCGTGTACCGCAAGTCTCTAGAGGAACGGAGGGTTCCAATTGATTGGAAAAGAGCACAGATAGTCCCAGTCTTCAAGAAGGGTCGTCGAGCAGATGCGCAGAACTATAGACCCATATCTCTGACGTCGATCTGTTGTAGAATTTTAGAACATGTTTTTGGCTCGAGTATCATGTCGTTTTTGGAAACCCAGAACCTACTCTGTAGGAATCAACATGGATTCTGGAAACAGCGATCGTGTGGCACCCAACTCACTTTATTTGTTCACGAGACCCAGAAAATATTATACGCAGGCTCCCAGGTAGATGCTATTTTCCTTGACTTCCGGAAGTATCAGTTCCGCACTGTCGCCTGATAATCAAAGTAAGAGCCTACTGAATATCAGACAAGCTGTGTGGCTAGATCGAAGAGTTTTTAGCAAACATAACATAGCATGTTGTTATCAATGGAGAGACGTCTACAGACGTTAAAATAACCTCTGGCGTGCCACAGGGGAGTGTTATGGGACCAATGCTTTTCACAATATATATAAATGATCTAGTAGATAATGTCGGAAGTTCCAAGCGGGTTTTCGCGGAGGATGCTGTAGTACACAGAGAAGTTGCAGCATTAGAAAATTGTAGCGAAATGCAGGAGGATCTGCAGCGGATAGGGCCTTGGTGCAGGGAGTGGCAACTGACCCTTAACATAGAGAAATGTAATGTATTGCGAATACATAGAAAGAAGGATCCTTTATTGTATGATTATGTGATAGCGGAACAAACACTGGTAGCAGATACTTCTGTCAAATATTTGGGAGTATGCGTGCGGAGCGATTTGAAGTGGAATGATCATATAAAATTAAATGTTGGTAAGGCGGGGACCAGGTTGAGATTCATTGGGAGAGTCCTTAGAAAATGTAGTCCATCAACAAAGGAGGTGGCTTACAAAAGACTCGTTCGACCTATACTTGAGTGTTGCTCATCAGTGTGGGATCCGTACCAGATCGGGTTGGCGGAGGAGATAGAGAAGATCCAAAGAAGAGCGGTGCGTTTCGTCACAGGATTATTTGGTAACCGTGATAGCGTTACGGAGATGTTTAGCAAACTCAAGTGGCAGACTCTGCAAGAGAGACGCTCTGTATCGCGGTGTAGCATTCTCGACAGGTTTCGAGAGGGTGCCTTTCTTGATGAGGTATCGAATATATTGCTTCCCCCTACTTATACCTCCAGAGGAGATCACGAATGTAAAATTAGAGAGGTTCGAGCGCGCACGGAGGCTTTCAGACAGTCGTTCTTTCCGCGAACCATACGCGACTGGAACAGAAAAGGAAGGTAATGACAGTGTCACGTAAAGTCCCCTCCGCCACACACCGTTGGGTGGCTTGCGGAGAATAAATGTAGATGTAGATGTAGATCTGCGAACCCCCTGTATCACTTCACGTTTGATGTCTTCCCTGTCGGTGATGTCATCTTTCAGTAGTGGGAGCTAAAACCGTTCTACAGTGGTCTGAGGAACATTACAGTGAACTCACGTTGATGACGTGGCGACAAAATTTGCCTGATTCCGTTATTTTCGCGAATTATATGACCTGTGCGTAGACATCTAATACCACATACCTCCACAAACCTGCCAACAAACTGTCTGTTCCGTGATACGCAGAATTAGAGATGTATTTCGTCCCAAAGAGTGAAAAACAAGCTACTAAGCGAGTGGTCTTAATGCTTTGGCTCATAAGTGTACGTGGCAACAACGCCCTTCTTACTCACTTCAGAGAGAGTCTTCGTCTTAGGGACGTATGCGAAAACGCACGACTTGTTTTCCGTTACGACATTGTCCAAAGAAGTAGCTTGGTTTCTACGTAATTCCAGAAGTGCCCTATAAATGAGGCCTTGGTTGGACATGTATTCATCGGTCAGACTCACTCTGAAACTTGCACTTTCACATCGAACTGTACAAAGCTCAATACCGCGGCATTCCAGCCGCCAAGAATCTGTTTGCTTTACTTACACTAAACTTTACAACTCAAGTAACACTATAATCGCACTGCGTAATCCCTTATTTCCGGAAAGTAATGTCAGCAGTTTTATTCTAACGCTGCTGTTGGCCGGAGCGTAGACTTCCCGTCCTGGATAGTTGTTGGGGATGTTACCTTCCTAGTGCAACCAACCACATTTTTGCGAAACTGCCGTGCCTGTGTTGTGAAGAAGTACTGTGTAATGTTCCTCCGGCATTTGTGAACAATTATCTGTCAAAACGCGCAGATGTTTTAGTGGCACAGGGCCTTTTTGCAATGCCGCAATGACGTTGACGATGAAACTCACTCTGGACCTCTTTAACGTCGACATTTGAAGACGGTATGACTCTTGTGGATGAACGCTTGAACACAAACCGTAGGGTTAGTATTATTCTCATAGTTCAGACTCTGGAGATGCCCAAAACCATTGTCAACGAAACTGTAACCGAACGTTTGCTGACGAAGGAAATGGGTACAATACTAGCCTCGAAAGTTCTGACCGATGAATACAAGTCCAACCAATTATTAGGCACTTCTGGAATTATGTAGAAATTAAGCTACTTCTTTGGACAATGTCATAACGGAAAACAAGTCGTGCGTTTTCGCATACGTTCCTAAGACGAAGGAACGGAGCTCCGAATGGCACGTCTCGCTGTCACCACACCCCAAAAAAAGCATGCTTGAGCAGATCTAAACTGAAGGCGACGCTCGTTCAATTTTTCGAAGCTAATGGTATCACCTAATGTGAGTTTGTACGTGCTGGAGAAACAAGCAGTGCTCTGTTAAATGCGGAATCGCTAGAAAGGCTGAATAAGACGGACGTGCAGAAAAGAGCTCACGTCCCCGGTTCCTGAAAGCTCCACCACCATAATGCGCCCAGACACATCCACTTTTCGGGGAAGAATTATCGGGCCAGAAACGACGGGTAGTGTTGCTCTAGCTTCCCTGAGGTCCTGATCTCCATCCGACAGATTCATTGTATGTTTCCCCAGTTCAAGACATCCTTCAAAGAACGCCATTTCGGGACTCTCAACAGTATGATAGCTCCTGCTGCTACGTGTGCCCTAAAGGACGTTCCAGCCTAGGCTTTCAGTGATCCTTAAAACGCTTTAAAATCTCGCTGGCAAATATTGTTGACGCAGGAGTCTTATTTCGAAAATTTCTAATGCATTTTATCGTTCTGATTAGTACTTTCTGGACAAACCTTGTATACCTTCGCCTGCACACTGCCCCAAATCCCCTACTATTACAGCCTACTGGCACCGCATTGTGCTGCTTTCGAAGACAACCTACAACAGTCACGGTGGTGTTTCCATTTGTTGTTCGGTTATGGTAAACATTTATTACATTTCTGATATAATAATTGACCGTACTTTGATTAACTTAAAGTATATCAAGGAAACGAGCGAGCGGTCTTGCCGCAGAGCTAACACCGGTTCCCGTTCGATCAAAGGAGTTAAGCGCTGTCAGGCTTACAAGGGGAGGCCGCCAATTGTGAAATTCAGATTCGATTCATACTGCGCATAATAAAAGCTCATGGCCAGAGGTGTAATGTGGCAAAGCACCAAGATGCACTTCTCAGCCGTTGTCGAGAAAATCGACAGTTAAAAGAAACCGTTGCGGCGAAATACTCTCTATGATTAATAATTTCCTACAGCATCATGGCGCAGCGGTAAGCACTCGGGTTCGTGATCCGAAGGTCGCCGGATCGAATCTCGCGCCATGCAACCTATTTTTGTAATTCAAATGTGTGTACACACACACACACACACACACACACATACACACACACACACACACACACCACACACACACGTGTGTGTGTGTGTGTGTGTGTGTGTCAGGTGCAACAATTATGCATATAATAAGTTGTTGAAAGTCGTTTGTCGTGGAAAAAACTGGCGCCTTCGAACATCATTATGTTTTCCGCAAAAAAGTTGTATTTCACAAATGCTACTAATTGTCTTCATAATGTTAACCACGTATAGTTAACGGAAGACGTAGAAACGATATTCCGAAACGAATACGTATAGCGTAAGTCAAACGTTCGAATTAGAATGGAAACCCCACGAACACAAATTTGCTGTGGCACGTATGAAATATAAATTCCGTTACTCGCTCGTTACACTTGAAGGACAGATGTTGAATGGACCGAAACGAGTCGCCGGATAACAGCGTAGTTGCCTGCTAACTTCGAAAGAAAGTAGATGCCGTCTCTAGCGCAACTTATAACATCGTCGAAAATCAGTGCGGACGTGAGAGCTTTGGTACACCCTGTTAAACAAACAGAAACATGGAGGCGGTACAATTGGAGAGCGATTCGCCTTCACCAACATGCATAAGCACTTCATCATATTTGAATTAGAAAAAACTAATAATAAAAAAAGGTTGAATGGTGCGAGATTCGATCGGGCGACCTTCGGATTACGATCCCCAGCGCTTAACGCTGCGCCACGACGCTGTAGAAAATTTTTAATCGTAGAGAGTATTTCACCGCAACGGTTTCTTTCAACTGTCGATTTTCTCGCCAACGGCTGAGAAGTGCATCTTGGTGCTCTGCCACGTCACACCTCAGGCAATGAGCTTTTATTATGCGCAGTATGAATCGAATCTGAATTTCACAATTGGCGGCCTCCCCTTGTTAGATAGCACTTGGATGGCTGACCGTCTAATCTGCCGGTAGCTGTTGCCTTGTGTGGCCAATTGAGGGGCTACTTCACTGGGAGGTAGCGGCTCCCGTCACGAAAACTTGCAACGGCCGGGGGAGTGGTATGCTGACTACGTGCCCTCTGTATCCGCATCCAGTGACGCCATTGATGACACGGCAGTCGGTCGGTACCGTTCGGCCTTCGAGGATTGTTCGGATGGAGTTAAGTTTCATATTATAGAAACAAAGATTTATTCACAATATATTTTACCTGATTCTCCGCTGATGATGATCTCGAGAGCCTAAAATTACCAGTTCTTACTGAATAGCTAAACAAATTAATCGAAGACCTGAAATCGAATTAATTCTAGGAAATAGGCGTCACCCAGTTTCTCTAATGATTCACGCCATTCAGTACTGTATTAGTATTTTCTGCTGTGTTCTCTGTGGTTTGGTGATTCGTTCCTATTATATGCCAAAATCAATCACTTAACTACACTGAAGAGGCAAAGAAACTGGTACACCAACCTAATATTGTGTAAGGTCCCGCGAAAACGCAGAAGTGTCGCAACACGATGTGGCATGGACTCGACTAACGTCTGAAGTAGTCCTGGAGGGAATTGACACAAAGAATCCTGCAGGGCTGTCCATAAATCCGCAAGAATACCAAAGGGTGGAGATCTCTTGTGAACAGCATGACGTTCCAAGGTATCACAGATAAGCTCAATAATGTCCATGTCTGGGGAGCTTTGTGGCTGTCAGAACTGTTTAAACTCTGTTTCTGGATCCACTCTCTAGTCTTGTGTGGTGTCGCATTGACCTACTGGAATTGCCCAAGTCCGACAGAATACTCAGTGGACATGAATGGATGCAGGTGTTCAGACAATACGTACGTGTCAGCTATCAGAGTCGCATCTAGACGTATCAGGGATCCCATATCACTCCAACTGCACATGCCGCACACCATTACAGAGCCTCTACTAGCTTGAACAGTCCCCTGCTGACATGCAGGGTCCATGGATTCATGAGGTTGCCACCATACCCGTACACGTCCATCCGCTCGATACAATTTGAGACGAGACTCGTCCGACCAGGCAACATGTTTTCAGTCATCAACAGTCCAAGGTTGACGGGCCCAGGCGAGGCGTAATGTTTTGTTCCGTGCAGTCATCAAGGGTACACGAGTGGGCTTTCGGCTCCATATCGATGATGTATCACTGAATGGTTAGCACGCTGACCCTTGCTGATGGCCCAGTATTGAAATAAGCAGCAATTTGCTATTGGGTTCCACTTCTGTCACGTTGAACGGTTCTCTTCAGTCGTCGTTGATCCCGTTCTTGCAGGATCTTTTTTCCGGCCGCCGCGATGTCGGAGATTTTATATTTTACCGGATTCTTGATATTAACGGTACACTCGTGAAATGGTCGTACGGGAAAATCCCCACTTCATCGCTATCTCGGAGATGCTGTGTCCCATCGCTCGTGCGCCGACTATTATACCACGTTCAAACTCACTTAAATCTTGATAACCTGCCATTGCAGCAACAGTAACAGATCTAACAACTGCGCCAGACACTTGTTGTCTTACATAGGTGTTGTCGACCGCAGCGCCGTATTCTGCCTGTTTACATCTCTTTATTTGAATGCGAATGCCTATACCAGTTTCTTTGGCGCTTCAGTGTATAATTACACTTACTTCAAATAAACTCCTGAACTTATACATTGATCGAACTTTTCACTTATTTGCTGCTGCGTGAAGCAAGTCATCGAATGACACTTTGACCACATGTGTGATGAAATTTCTGTGAACGCTATTAATTTTCAAAGTAAATGTTACAATACACTCTCGACTTTTGTCATGGCTTGCTCACTTATTATCTGGCCGAAGAGACTTCTGATTCAAACAATTTGTATGTTTTTCCTGAGTTGAATGGCGTTTTCCTCAGTTAAACACTGCCAGTTGTGTTAAAAATTTCGCGACCGCGTACTGATCTGATACTGAAACAGCGGCAGTCTCTGGGAACAACCAGAGACCGCCATCAGGTACGGTCTCGGATGGCAGACCTGCGGGTCCACCATATGCGCTGGCCCCACGCACGTTTTGGTCAGCGTTGGCTCGCCCGATCATGGTTGTTGGCCAGCTACGTCTTCTGTCACCTCGCTGGTCAAGTGAGCCTTTCACACCTTCCCTCAAGGTCGCCTACAGCTAATTCTGGATCACACCTATACGACAAGTCTCAACGTTCCTGAGAATTTGGCTTTTTTTTCTATAGACTCCCAATCGGCACACACACCTACAAAAATATTTCGTGAACCGTAAACGTTGAGTTGTTTTAATCATCAGTTTAATTAATCACAAAGTATGTTTCTGTAATTCATATTCAATATACAAGCAGTGTGCAAACTTAATTCCCTTCCTTTTGTTCGGTCTTTGGAGATATTCCGAAAAAAAAGATAATATTACATTTTTAAATTCGTAAATTTTCTGTAATATGCTTTGTAACTTTAATCGGCCTAATAGTTATTATTTCAGAGCGAAGTTTACAATGTCAGTTCAGTTGAAACGGACATAAAACGGTTTCACTAAATTTGTTTCATATATAACTACCATATAGGAATACATCTATCAATGTGATAATCAGAAAATGGAAGTTCTTGGATGATAGTGGGAGGTCCGTCGTTTATCTTTGTTTATCTCGTTTCACTAAATTTGTTTCATATATAACTACCATATAGGCATACATCTATCAATGTGATAATCAGAAAATGGAAGTTCTTGGATGATAGTGGGAGTTCCGTCATTATATTGTCCCTTATCTTTGTTTATCTCGTTGTGATTATATGAATTACTTATAGTAGTTTTTCTTGCTAATAAGAATATCATTTTGAATGTTTTACTGTGTTCATAATTTTCTAAGCTTTGCACCACTGCTTCAAAATATTTTATTCTGTTACACTGAAAGATTGTTTCAAATACTGTCGCTTAAAATTTATGATTATTCTCTGAACTGTAACTAACTAACTTAAATATTTGTGTCTCCACTCAATGTTGATTTAAGAGGGTAGTATTATAAGCATGATTACTACGATGTTAGATTACTTGCTTTAAATCTTTTTTTCGTATTTAGCTGATGTACCAGTCCTCTTCTCGACATCTGTAGCTTCTGTTATTTATTGCTGTAAATCGACAACACACATTGGTTGTTTGTATAGTAACTGTCTGTAATATGAATTCTGTAAGATGTTAATCCATGCTAATAGCGGGACAAGTGAACACTATGCGGCATTGTCGGAAGGGGAATGCCCTACGATTTGGGTCATCTCATTAAAAGAAGTTATCTCTCTTTTCACTAGTTGAGCACCTTTGCTTTCCGAAATGTGACTGATTACTAGTAAGTGCAACTGTTTATTTCAGATGACTGATGAGCTCGTATAGGACTCTTCAACGTGTTTCATGCTGCTGATGAAGATGGCACAATGTCTACACCCTTCGCAGTGCTCCCTATGAGCTATTGAGCTTAAAGTGCCCGGTCAGCGAAAGGATCACCACCAACAAGGTTCTCAAGCTCTTATTCCGTGAGAAATTGCAGAGAGGATTTAAGATTTAATCCAGGTCATTAATACACTCCTGGAAATGGAAAAAAGAACACATTGACACCGGTGTGTCAGACCCACCATACTTGCTCCGGACACAGCAATGACACACAAGCAATGATCACACGCACGGCACAGCGGACACACCAGGAACCGCGGTGTTGGCCGTCGAATGGCGCTAGCTGCGCAGCATTTGTGCACCGCCGCCGTCAGTCTCAGCCAGTTTGCCGTGGCATACGGAGCTCCATCGCAGTCTTTCACACTGGTAGCATGCCGCGACAGCGTGGACGTGAACCGTATGTGCAGTTGACGGACTTTGAGCGAGGGCGTATAGTGGGCATGCGGGAGGCCGGGTGGACGTACCGCCGAATTGCTCAACACGTGGGGCGTGAGATCTCCACAGTACATCGATGTTGTCGCCAGTGGTCGGCGGAAGGTGCAAGTGCCCGTCGACCTGGGACCGGACCGCAGCGACGCACGGATGCACGCCAAGACCGTAGGATCCTACGCAGTGCCGTAGGGGACCGCACCGCCACTTCCCAGCAAATTAGGGACACTGTTGCTCCTGGGGTATCGGCGAGGACCATTCGCAACCGTCTCCATGAAGCTGGGCTACGGTCCCCCACACCGTTAGGCCGTCTTCCGCTCACGCCCCAACATCGTGCAGCCCGCCTCCAGTGGTATCGCGACAGGCGTGAATGGAGGGACGAATGGAGACGTGTCGTCTTCAGCGATGAGAGTCGCTTCTGCCTTGGTGCCAATGATGGTCGTATGCGTGTTTGGCGCCGTGCAGGTGAGCGCCACAATCAGGACTGCATACGACCGAGGCACACAGGGCCAACACCAGGCATCATGGTGTGGGGAGCCATCTCCTATACTGGCCGTACACCTCTGGTGATCGTCGAGGGAACACTTAATAGTGCACGGTACATCCAAACCGTCATCGAACCCATCGTTCTACCATTCCTAGACCGGCAAGGGAACTTGCTGTTCCAACAGGACAATGCACGTCCGCATGTATCCCGTGCCACCCAACGTGCTCTAGAAGGTGTAAGTCAACTACCCTGGCCAGCAAGATCTCCGGATCTGTCCCCAGTTGAGCATGTTTGGGACTGGATGAAGCGTCGTCTCACGCGGTCTGCACGTCCAGCACGAACGCTGGTCCAACTGAGGCGCCAGGTGGAAATGGCATGGCAAGCCGTTCCACAGGACTACATCCAGCATCTCTACGATCGTCTCCATGGCAGAATAGCAGCCTGCATTGCTGCGAAAGGTGGATATACACTGTACTAGTGCCGACATTGTGCATGCTCTGTTGCCTGTGTCTATGTGCCTGTGGTTCTGTCAGTGTGATCATGTGATGTATCTGACCCCAGGAATGTGTCAATAAAGTTTCCCACTCCTGGGACAATGAATTCACAGTGTTCTTATTTCAATTTCCAGGAGTGTATTTTAAATCAAGTCCTCTCTGTATTACGGCAGGTGCAAACATGTAAATATCTACTGCTACCTGTTTTCAAATCAATGACCTCCAAATAGAGCCTCACATCATTTTACGTTCGCTTGGAACGTCACCTAGAATCCTGGTTTGCCATAAAGTTTTAATTAACACGCAAAAAATATTATTAAATGATATTTTTTTCGTACATTGCAGGCTTTCACTGATGGTGTTAACATCACACAAAATTTCCGTCTCAGAGGCCGTGTAAGACTTTTCCCCTAACGTTTCATCTCTGGCTGCGGTAGACGCTCTCTTAGGTGAAAGGGCAATTGAAGTCAGAAGTCGAGGAAGCAGCGAATATATAGGCAGATAGTACACTCCATCATGAGACGGCAGCTACGGGACTATCTCTGCTAGTAACAACATTCGTGATTGAAAGTAATCGAGCGTCATTCTGTCGGTGCATAGTCGACATCCATATTTTATCTAATTTGAAACCTTCTTGTTGTTAAGAGATGAACGTGGGCCCAAGCGATATTCTCGTCAGTTTTGATATTGTGCCGTCATGATTCCGGTTTTCGAAGCTATCTCATGCACTACGGATATTTCTCTCACTGATATGGTGGCGTCATTCAGCCATCGCCGCACATCAACTTATCTCTAGTACGACAATGATTTTTATGAACAGATTGATGGGGCGGCAGTGGGCAGTTTGTTTATGGAAACTTCTGAACAATTGACGTGGCAGACTGCCAGTAATAGACCAGCTACATGGTGCCGCTATGCTGATGATACTTTCTAAGTATGGGCTCATGGTATAGAACAGTTCGATTCCTTCTTCACACACCTTAACAGTATCACCAAAAAATCCAAGTTACTATGAAGGAAAAGAGAAGTGGGCAACCTAATTTTGTGGACACGTCTGTAATCAAACGAGTGTAGGGGACTTGGGGCCATAACGAGTGTAGAAAAGTCATGCATCCTGATAGCTTCATAAAGATTCTGAACATCGCCCCAGACAAAAACGAGGTGTTACAAAAACCTTGGTGGAAAGGGCCCACAGCATTTATTTGTAAACCATTTTATTTAGAAGACGAGGTCAGCCCTCTACCGTCGACGTTTAAGAAGAATGGTTTTCTAAGAAGGAAACACCTGAAGCTCTTCGCTCTTATGAGAGAATCAAGATCAATGAGGAACAACGGGTGGCTAACGGGAAAGTTTTCTTCTTTTTATTAGTAAGATCACAGATCGCTTTGGGAAGGTGTTCGGTGAGTACGGAGTTGAGACTATTTTGAGACTCATCAGTAAGATAAAATACTCCAATATAAATAATACTCGCACAGATCAAGTAACTAATCTTGAAACATTGTATGCACCTACAGTATTCTGTATTATTCATGGGACTAAATACTAATAAATTTTAATGTATTATCATCATCAATGTTCAGAATGGACATAAGGATTTCATGGCCTTTCTTGTCCACATTTGTTTCGATATCGTTAAAATAATAAGTCTGTTACGCTATAGTTCACAATATCTTTTATATTTATCGTTATGTCTGTATTTGATGCCCTACATTTAATGTAAAATATTTTTTTTTTTTTAATTTAACACAACAGTTATTTATGCTTAGTTTCTCAAAATATTCCATATTTTGGATCATTTTATCTCACCATCCTTGAACTCATGTACCACTGTAACACAGTTGTAGCGCCTTTTTTGTTACAAGTCTGTAATTCTGAATTGCTGTTTAGTCTAAAGCCAGGAAACCAATGTAACATTTGTTTCGATGGCAGCATGAAAAACCGTCTTATGATTAACTGTGAAAAATTCGAAACCGGTAACGGTGCTTTTTGAATAAACAACCTAAAAACAATTTTTGGATGGTTGGTGTACACCGTCAACGATTTATAAATTAAAGAATACTTAAGAAAGGCAAAAGATTCACGACATCCTTTGATTACAATGGGTCTACACAAAATTTCTTGTATTTGTAGACTAGTATATGTTAGTACCACGGAAAGAAGTATTATCACCGGTCTGGTTGAACACGAGAGGAAACTGCCGCATGGGACATACCGATAAATCGGCCGTAACAGAACAACTGTACCACGAGCGTAATCAGTGACATGAGCGTCACGTCGGAAACAAAGCATTCGCACACTCGCGTTTATAGAGAGGTGTTCAGTTTTATTAACACCGTGACAGTTTTAACTGAAAACAGGAGGGTGTCAAATTATATAAAATATGGTTGTCGACTTTGCACCGAAAGAATGACTTTCAATTACTTTCAGTCGAGCCTGTTGGTACTACCAGAGTGTCTCGTAACCGGTGTCACGTGATGGAGTGTGGTGCCCTCTACATTCCCAATATATTCGGCTCTCCCTCGAGTTCATACTGCAATTCGCCGCTTCACCCCGACGATGTCTCGCGCACCCGAAGACGGAACGTTAGGGGAAAGTTTTACATATCGACCACGGCCTGTCAGCCCAAAAGTTTTAAGTGAAATCAATTTTATGTCTGATATATGTATGTAGTTACACTACTCGCCATTAAAACTGCTACACCAAGAAGAAATGCAAATGATGGGTATTCACTGGACAAATATATTATACTAGAAATGACATGTGATTACATTTTTACGCAGTTTGGGTGCATAGATCCTGAGAAATCAGTATCCAGAACAACCACCTCTGACCGTAATAACGGCCTTGATACGCCTGGGCATTAAGTCAAACAGAGCTTGGATAGCGTGTACAGGTACAGCTGCCCATGCAGCTTCAACACGATACTGCAGTTCATCAAGAGTAGTGACTGGCGTATTGTGACGAGTCAGTTTCTCGGCCACCATTGACCAGATGTTTTCAATTAGTGAGAGATCTGGAAAATGTGCTGGCCAGGGCAGCAGTCGAACATTTTCTATATCCGGAAAGGCCCGTACAGGACCTGCAACATGCGGTCGTGCATTATCCTGCTGAAATGTAGGATTTCGCAGGGATCGAATAAAGGGTAGAGCCACGGGTCGTAACACATCTGAAACGTAACGTCCACTGTTCAAAGTTCCGTCAATGCGAACAAGAGGTGACCGAGACGTGTAACCAGTGGCATCCCATATCATCACGCTGGGTGATACGCCAGTTTGGCGATGACGAATACACGCTTCCAATGTGCGTTCACCGCGATGTCGCCAAACACGGATGCGACCATCATGATGCTGTAAACAAAACCTGGATTCATCAGAAAAAATGACGTTTTGCCATTTGTGCACCCAGGTTGATTGTTGAGCACACCATCACAGGCGCCCCTGTCTCTGATGCAGCGTCAAGGGTAAACGCAGCTATGGTCTCCGAGCTGATAGTCCAAGCTGCTGCAAACGTCGTCGAACTGTTCGTGCAGATGGTTGTTGTCTTGCAAACGTCCCCATCTGTTGATTCAGGGATCGAGACGTGGCTGCACGATCCGTTACAGCCATGCGGATAAGATGCCTGTCATCTCGACTGCTAGTGATACGAGGCCGTTGGGATCCAGCACGGCGTTCCGTATTACCCTCCTGAACTAACCGATTCCATATTTTGCTAACAGTCATTGGATCTCGATCAACGTGGGCAGCAATGTCGCAATACGATAAACCGCAATCGCGATAGGCTTCAATAAGACATTTATCAAAGTCTGAAAGTTGATGGTACGCATTTCTCCTCCTTACACGAGGCATCACAACAACGTTTCACCAGACAACGGCGGTGATCTGCTGCTTGTGTATGAGAAAACGGTTGGAAACTTTCCTCATGTGAGCACGCTGTAGGTGTCGCAACCGGCGCCAACCTTGAGTGAATGCTCTGAAAAGCTAATCATTTCCACATCATAGCATCTTCTTCCTGTCGGTTAAATTTCGCGTCTGTAGTACGTTATCTTCATGGTGTAGCAATTTTAATGGCCAGTAGTTTGTATTGGACACTGAAATCACAACATACTGATAGAGGAGGCAAAACAACATTTTCCACTCATAAGTGAAGAAGAGCTGCGCCATTTTCTACTGTGCTGTAGGGGTTTCAATGTCTAACGTAACGTCATACATGTAGCAAGCAAAAAATTAATTATCTAACCATATTTCTTATTCAAGTGCTAATTAAAAGTTTATGGATTCACGTCATATGTATACACAATGCTTTCTCCCTTCTAGAAATTGACCTTGATGTCCGAATAGTATTTACATTTTTTAACCATATTTTACGAGAAACAGTATTGTCTCACGTGCTCAAATGTGTGAATTCTGTTTCCAGTGTATCTAAACGAAAATATGAAAACGATAGGACATGTGGTTCTAGGCCTCAGGACAATCAAAAACCGATTTTTTTCCATCCGATGTGCTACGACCTTGCCGTGGTGGATAGGCTTGCCTTACTAACAGTGCCACAACTGTTGACTGCCGAACTTGTGCAGTCATGCATTCTAAACAGTACGGATGGTGTAACGTGCAGCTCAAACCGTAGCCGCGGTATTGCCATTCATCTGTCATTTGTCGCCGACCCTAAGACGCTTGCAGCGCCATCTATTAGTCAAATTTTCATTAAATGCTTTTTTCGTACCATGTGGTTTCCCACTGCGTCAATAACATGCTATTCAAGTTTGACGTTATTCTTAGCAGTGGCTCTCTTGCTACAGCTTTTTGAAACTGTAACTTTCATTAGCGTGTGTATTGCTTAGAAGTTTGTCCCGGTCTCTGTGTCCAAATGAAGTCGTTTCACAGCTCGGTAGGGTACGCACAAGGCATTCTGCGTACGCAACCACTGCTAGAGCGTGAACCGAATCTTCCACAGTAGACTTCAGTCTACTGCCAAGTGGAAAAACAGTAAATAAAATAAAAAGCAGAAGGTAAATAAATGCGGAGACAAGAGGCAAGCGAGTCGTGGTAGTGGAAGCGACTGCGCTCCGGGATTCACGTCACGCAGCCCGCGGTTTCTCCAGCCAGCTGGAATCGTGAGCTGTGGTGACCATCGATCTGTGACCGCTGACAGCGGCCACTTACTGGGCTCCTGCATTCATTTTATAGGCGACGTGGCCGGCTCTGCGCACGCAGCGGTCTTTACTCGGTTCAATGTGCCAATATCGTTGGCAGCAGCCTACATTATCACGGAGAAGTAAAGAAAAAGTGATACACAGGAGACTGTTTTAGAAACAAGGCCAAGAGAACGTGGAACGGCTAGGCAAGGTTCAGGGAAAACATCTAACACCCTTTTAGTTTACACGCTTTATTTAAACAGGACCCAAGATTTTTCAGTTAAAAAAAACATAGTTTTAAGAAATATGATTTAAATAAAGACACAGCACAACACACAGCCCAACTCAACCGCTTGAGGAAGGTTCACAACTAGCCCATTCTTCAGAGAAATGTTAACCACCAAAATTTACACTTTTCCGACAGCTATAAGCAACAGTTTAAGAAAAAGGGTTTTAACTATTTAAGATAAACAGGCACATTAGGTACACCGCCAACAGATCTCTTCAAGGCGAGCTACGAATTATGATGACTACTTTAAAATATTAACGTCTACATGATTTCACCATACTTAATAAAATCTTACTATTTCTTTCGGTTAAGAAAGAACAAGAAAACTCATTTAAAATATCAATGATATGAAAAAAGAGAAATAAATGGGAGCACTCTCCCAAGGTGCACCTTCAGGGGAACGTTTCAGGTACGTACATAAATAAAAAAGTTTTGCATCACGCCAGTTCCCTGAACTCCATAAGATAGTCGTTGACTGTGAATACTGTATGTTTTTGTTGTGGTCTTCAGTCCTGAAACTGGTTTGATGCAGCTCTCCATGCTACTATATCCTGTGCAAGCTTCTTCATCTCCCAGTACCTACTGCAACCTACGTCCTTCTGAATCAGCTTAGTGTATTCATCTCTTGGTCTCCCTCTACGATTTTTACCCTCCACACTGCCCTCCAATGCTAAATTGGTGATCCCTTGATGCCTCAGAACATGTCCTACCAACCGATCCCTTCTTCTGGTCAAGTTGTGCCACAAGCTCCTCTTCTCCCCAATCCTATCCAATACCTCCTCATTAGTTATGTGATCTACCCATCTAATCTTCAGCATTCTTCTGTAGCACCACATTTCGAAAGCTTCTATTCTCTTCTTGTCCAACCTATTTATCGTCCATGTTTCACTTCCATACATGGCTACACTCCATACAAATACTTGCAGAAATTACTTCCTGACACTTAAATCTATACTCGAAGTTAACAAATTTCTCTTCTTCAGAAACGCTTTCCTTGCCATTGCCAGTCTACATTTTATATCCTCTCGACTTCGACCATCATAAGTTATTTTGCTCCCCAAATAGCAAAACTCCTTTACTACTGTAAGTGTCTCATTTCCTAATCTAATTCCCTCAGCATCACCCGACTTAATTCGACTACATTCCATTATCCTCGTTTTGCTTTTGCTAATGTTCATCTTATATCCTCCTTTCAAGACACTGTCCATTCCATTCAACTGCTCTTCTAGGTCCTTTGCTGTCTCTGACAGAATTACAATGTCATCGGCGAACCTCAAAGTTTTTATTTCTTCTCCATGGATTTTAATACCTACTCCGAATTTTTCTTTTGTTTCCTTTACTGCTTGCTCAATATACAGATTGAGTAACATCGGGGAGAGGTTACAACCCTGTCTCACTCCCTTCCCAATCACTGCCTCCTTTTCGTGTTCCTCGACTCTTATAACTGCCATCTGGTTTCTGTACAAATTGTAAATAGCCTTTCGCTCCCTGTATTTTACCCCTGCCACCTTTAGAATTTGAAAGAGAGTATTCCAGTCAACATTGTCAAAAGCTTTCTGTAAGTCTACAAATGCTAGAAACGTAGGTTTATCTTTTCTTAATCTTTCTTCTAAGATAAGTCGTAAGGTCAGTATTGCCTCACGTGTTCCAGTGTTTCTACGGAATCCAAACTGATCTTCCCCGAGGTCGGCTTCTACTAGTTTTTCCATTCGTCTGTAAAGAATTCGTGTAGGTATTTTGCAGCTGTGGCTTATTAAACTGATTGTTCGGTAATTTTCACATCTGTCAACACCTGCTTTCTTTGGGATTGGAATTATTATATTCTTCTTGAAGTCTGAGGGTATTTCGCCTGTTTCATACATCTTGCTCACCAGATGGTAGAGTTTTGTCAGGACAGGCTCTCCCAAGGCCGTCAGTAATTCCAATGGATTGTTGTCTACTCCCGGGGCCTTGTTTCGACTCAGGTCTTTCAGTGCTCTGTCAAATTCTTCACGCAGTATCATATCTCCCATTTCATCTTCATCTACATCCTCATCCATTTTCATAATATCGTCCTCAAGTACATCGCCCTTGTATAGTCCCTCTATATACTCCTTCCACCTTTCTGCTTTTGCTTCTTTGCTTAGAAGTGGGTTTCCATCTGAGCTCTTGATGTTCATACAAGTGGTTCTCTTATCTCCAAAGGTCTCTTTAATTTTCCTGTAGGCAGTATCTATCTTACCCCTAGTGAGATAAGCCTCTACATCCTTACATTTGTCCTCTAGCCATCCCTGCTTAGCCATTTTGCACTTCCTGTCGATTTCATTTTTGAGACGTTTGTATTCATTTTTGCCTGCTTCATTTACTGTATTTTTATATTTTCTCCTTTCATCAATTACATTCAATATTTCTTCTGTTACCCAAGGATTTCTACTAGCCCTCGTCTCTTTACCTACTTGATCCTCTGCTGCCTTCACTACTTCATCCCTCAAAGCTACCCATTCTTCTTCTACTGTATTTCTTTCCCCCATTCCTGTCAATTGTTCCCTTATGCTCTCCCTGAAACTCTGTACAACCTCTGGTTCTTTTAGTTTATCCAGGTCCAATCTCCTTAATTTCCCACCTTTTTGCAGTTTCTTCAGTTTTAATCTACAGGTCATAACCAATAGATTGTGGTGAGAGTCCACATCTGCCCTGGAAATGTCTTACAACTTAAAACCTGGTTCCTAAATCTCTGTCTTAGCATTATATAATCTATCTGATACCTTTTAGTATCTCCAGGGTTCTTCCATGTATACAACCTTCTTTCATGATTCTTAAACCAAGTGTTAGCCATGATTAAGTTGTGCTCTGTGCAAAATTCTACCAGGCGGCTTCCTCTTTCATTTCTTAGCTCAGTCCATATTCACCTACTATGTTTCCTTCTTTCCCTTTTCCTACACTCGAATTCCAGTCACCCATGACTATTAAATTTTCGTCTCTCTTCACTATCTGAATAATTTCTTTAATTTCATCATACATTTCTTCAATTTCGTCGTCATCTGCAGAGCCAGTTGGCATATAAACTTGTACTACTCTAGTAGGTGTGGGCTTCGTATCTATCTTGGCCACAATAATGCGTTCACTATGCTGTTTGTAGTAGCTTACCCGCATTCCCATTTTTCTATTCCTTATTAAACCTACTCCTGCATTACCCCTATTTGATTTTGTGTTTATAACCCTGTAGTCACCTGACCAGACGTCTTGTTCCTCCTGCCACCGAACTTCACTAATTCCCACTATATCTAACTTTAACCTATCCATTTCCCTTTTCAAATTTTCTAACCTACCTGCCCGATTAAGGGATCTGACATTCCACGCTCCGATCCGTAGAATGCCAGTTGTCTTTTTCCTGATAACGACATCCTCTTGAGTATTCTCCGCCCGGAGATCCGAATGGGGGACTATTTTACCTCTGGAATATTTTACCCAAGAGGACGCCATCATCATTTAATCATACAGTAAAGCTGCAGCCGTTCGCAGTACCAGCACAGCAAGGCCGTTTCGGTTATTGCTACAAGGCCAGATCAGTCAATCATCCAGACTGTTGCCCCTGCAACTACTGAAAAGGCTGCTGCCCCTCTTCAGGAACCACACGTTTGTCTGGCCTCTCAACAGATACCCCTCCGCTGTGGTTGCACCTACGGTACGGCCATCTGTATCGCTGAGACACACATGCCTCCCCACCAACGGCAAGGTCCATGGTTCATGGAGAGGAAGGGGGGAATACTGTATAACAGACACAATCTCTCTAACTGTTCAGAGATGTCCGTAAACCCGCCCAAACATGTAAACGACCATGCATGAGTGGCGCCTATTAGACCCCTCGTGTTGTCTGTAGTCCAATCATGCCTAGATGGTCAATACAGCAGTTCGATCGCCTCCGCATTGTTACTTTGTGCCATGAAGGGCTCTCAACAAGAGAAGTGTCCAGGCGTCTCTGAGTGTACCAAAGCAATGTTGTTCGGAGATGGAGCAGATACAGAGAGACAGGAACTGTCGAACAAATTCCTCGCTCAGGCCGGCCAAGGGCTACTACTGTAGTGATGACCGCTACCTACGGACTATGGGTCGTAGGTACCCTGTCAGCAGCTCCATCATGTTGAATAATGCTTTTCACGCAGCCACAGGGTATCGTGTTTCAACTCAAACTGTGTGCAATACGCTGAGTGAGGCGCAACTTCACTCCCGACGTCCATGGCGAGGTCCTACTTAGCAACAACGCCCAGTATAGATGGGCCCAGCAAGATGCGGAATCTACCGCTCAGGATTGGCATCACGTTCTCTTCATCCATGAGTCTCGGATATGCCTTCAACCGTGTAATCGTCGAAGACGTGTTTGGAAACAACTCGGTCAGGCTGAAAGCCCTAGACACACTGTCCAGCGAGTGCAGAAGGTGGAGGTCCCCTGCTGTTTTGGGGTGGTATTATGTGGGGCGAACGTACTTCGCTGCTGGTCATGGAAGGCGCCGTAACCGCTGTACGATACTTCAATGCCATCCTCCGACCGTTAGTGAAACCACATCGGCAATATACTGGCGAGGTATTCGTCTTGATTGACGATATCTGACGCTCCCATTGTGCACATCTTGTGAATGACTTCCTTCAGTATAACGACAAAGCTCGACTAGAGTGGCCAGCATGTTTTCCAGACATAAACCATATCGAATATGTCTGGGATTGATTGAAAAGGGCTGTTTTATGGACGACGTTACCCACCAACCACCCTGCGGAATCTACGGCGAACCGCCGTTGAGGAGTGGGACAATCTGGACCAACAGTGCCTTGATGCCACGACGAATACAGGCATACATCAATGCAAGAGGACGTGCTACTGGGTATTAGAGGTACCGGTGTGTACAGCAGTCTGGACCATCACCTCTGAAGGTCTCGCTGTGTGGTGGTGCAATATGCAATGTGTGATTTTCATGAGCAATAAAAACAGGCGGTAATGATGTTGATGTTGATCTCTATTCCCGTTTTCTGTGCAGGTTCCGATACTCTCGGAATCGAGGTGATGCAAAATTTTTTTATGCGTTTATACTTGCTTTATGCAATTCTTTGTTCGGTGAGTCCTCTGCCGTGCCGCCGTCAGTCGATTGTCACAGTCCTTCTACACCGTTCAAAAAAGGTTCAAATGGCTCTTAGCACTATGGGACTTAACGTCTAAGGTCATCAGTCCCCTAGAAATTAGAACTACTTAAACCTAACTAACCTAAGGACATCACACACATCCGTAGCGGTCGCGCGGTTCCAGACTGTACCGCCCAGAACCGCCTGGCCACCCCGGCCGGCCCTTCCACACCGTCAGAAATCGCCGTGTTCTAAATGGCGTGGCCCTCCTGCCGCCAAAACTAGAACGCACTGAGGCGTATGTTAGCGACCGGTTTCGTACCATTAGTCGAGAAGTAGTTTCATTAACACTCACGGAAAAGAAATGTAAGTTAGTTGAGAAATAACACAGTGCCTTTGTGAAACCACAGTCAATACGGAAACGCCGAGCTACCAGGGGCTCAAAAGGCAACCGACGGAAACCCAACGCCCGCAACTCCACGCGGCCTTATCGAACCAAAGCACCATTGAGATGTTACAGAAACTCAGAACAACTCAAGAGGTGGCTCACAGATGCAAAAATTAAAGCAAACAGCCCCCCCCCCCCTTTCCCTCTCCTCTAACTTAGGTCAACTCGGAAGGAGCAGATACACACCAATTACCGCGACAATGTCGGGAAGTATCCAGAATGGAACACCAGGTGGGCCTTCAGATTAACTGGATAAATACAACACAACATCCAGCATGGCGACAATATCCAGGCTCATTCTTTCTGGAAATCAAGTAAGCAAACAGCTAAGCCATAAGTCAGAGTTTATAACTAGGATCAAAATTCATGGTCAGGATCACAGCATTATAGCCACTCCACCAGACGACAGAAGTTAAAGAGGGTCACTAAGTATGGGAAAAACGACCAGGACGGGCGATGATACCCTTCAAATGGACGCAAAAACCAGTGGCTCTCTCGTTCTGTAAAACGATGAGCCCGTCTCCTGTCTGTGCCGGCTGTCGCGTCCCCTCGCAGGCACCGTCGCTGAAACTGAGCTGCTGCCGCAAGGCGAGCGGCTCCACCAGAACAAGAACAGCTCAGAAGCGAGCAAGAAAAGGACAGGCAGACCCCGGAAACTCGAAGGAAGCTGAGTCGCACGGCTCTCTATGAAAGGGTAGCCTTTCCAGATAAATGCAGATCCCTAACCATCGCTTGGAGAAGATGATAAGGGTAGTGGGAGTGAAGCCCCGCGCGTGGTAAATACCTGCACCGAGGCTCCATCGATCCAGGAGTTGACAACCTGGTGATAGCTTTGTCTTGTAACTTGCTGTTCCATTAATTTCGTCCCAGCAAGTCTCCCCAGAGCTGAGAAAATAAGGTAAATTCATTTTTTATGCTACTTGCTATTAACTTTTCTGATGTTTTACTTGAACGTTAGATAATTTATGGTTTGATACGAAGAATTAACTACTTTACTCGTTGACATTACTGCATTTAAGTTTCACTTGCACATGGGAATAATTGTTCCAGTTGGTCCCCAAAATCAACTATCGTGCAGTTGACAGAAAATTGTGAAGTAGGGCAAATCCCCGCACGTGTTTTGGAGTAAACCTCCACATCACCAATAATGTGACGACAATGCTTCCATGATAACCCCCCCCCCCCCCTCCACCCACAAAAAATGGAATTCAACACACAGTTAGTGAGATTATCTCACCTGAAAACAATTTTGCCGTCTAAAATAAAGATTTAGAGAAGACTTTCTAGTATAATATTGAAATCTGTGATGCTTGTGTTAACAATCAATAAAGACCGAATGGAAGAAGAAAGCATATTGCAAAGAAAAGCCTGCTGCTGCGAAGGAAAGACGTGCCAAAAAAAGAAAAGGGCGCTCTACAGAAGCAATCTATTTAAGTTAGATTTCATCAACCTGATAACAAAAAAGGAAGAAAACAAAGCCGCCAGTTGATTATCTTTCAGATTCAGAATCAGAGTTCTCATATCATGACAGTAGCTTAAATACAGATATGGACTTATATCTGTTTTGCGAAGAACTATCAGATGAAGAACAAGAGTCTGCAACTTCATGAAAGAATCAGCGGACATAAAGTACACTAGTTACTACGTACCTAGACAGCTTAGCCTCGCTAACTCAACTCTTTCAGAATCTTAAGTCGTTCATGTTGGACTGTTTTTCAAGGAAGCTGTGACTGTTTTGACAATAAAAGTTCATATAAAACAATTTAACTGTGTCAGTCCCTTTTTTTTTCTCCCACGACGCATTTCGAGAGTTTATACTCTCATCTTGAGGTAGAGAACAGCGGTATCTTGTTACATTTAAGTAGTTGCATCCTTCTGGTATACATGTAACAGGATATCGCTGTTTCTCACCTGAAGATGAGAGATAAACTCTCGAAACGCGTCGTGGGGAAAAATAATAACTCTTTCAGGTTACCGTACTAATCCCCCTTCCGTGAAGAAGTAAGGAACATTTTTGTACAAGTATTTGTAAGCATTATGTTCCAATTTACGAGACATTTCAGTTCAGTATTGTGTTGGGTAACCTAGCTACAATGCAACCATGTTTCAAAAGGTTATTTCAAGCGCTTTTATTATGCAATCAGTCATTCTTACCCATGTTTATCTCAAATAGGGTGAAGGTCCACACTGCGGGGCAATATCCCATTTCGTAGGGTAGAACCCTGCAATTTTTATTTCAAGAAAATTGTACATTTCTCTCTATAATTATCAGACAGAACTGGGATTTTAATGGGTTATAGGTAATAATCCCAACTATGCTATTCTCCCATGGAGACGATCGTAGAGATGCTGGATGTAGTCCTGTGGAACGGCTTGCCATGCCATTTCCACCTGGCGCCTCAGTTGGACCAGCGTTCGTGCTGGATGTGCAGACCGCGTGAGACGACGCTTCATCCAGTCCCAAACATGCTCAATGGGGGACAGATCCGGAGATCTTGCTGGCCAGGGTAGTTGACTTTCACCTTCTAGAGCACGTTGGGTGGCACGGGATACATGCGGACGTGCATTGTCCTGTTGGAACAGCAAGTTCCCTTGCCGGTCTAGGAATGGTAGAACGATGGGTTCGATGACGGTTTGGATGTACCGTGCACTATTCAGTGTCCCCTCGACGATCACCAGAGGTGTACGGCCAGTGTAGGAGATCGCTCCCCACACCATGATGCCGGGTGTTGGCCCTGTGTGCCTCGGTCGTATGCAGTCCTGATTGTGGCGCTCACCTGCACGGCGCCAAACACGCATACGACCATCGTTGGCACCAAGGCAGAAGCGACTTTCATCGCTGAAGACGACACGTCACCATTCGTCCCTCCATTCACGCCTGTCGCGACACCACTGGAGGCGGGCTGCACGATGTTGGGGCGTGAGCGGAAGACGGCCTAACGGTGTGCGGGACCGTAGCCCAGCTTCATGGAGACGGTTGCGAATGGTCCTCGCCGATACCCCAGGAGCAACAGTGTCCCTAATTTGCTGGGAAGTGGCGGTGCGGTCCCCTACGTCACTGCGTATGATCCTACGGTCTTGGCGTGCATCCGTGCGTCGCTGCGGTCCGGTCCCAGGTCGACGGGCACGTGCACCAGTGTTAAAGACTGCGATGGAGCTCCGTATGCCACGGCAAACTGGCTGACACTGACAGCGGCGGTGCACAAATGCTGCGCAGCTAGCGCCATTCGACGGCCAACACCGCGGTTCCTGGTGTGTCCGCTGTGCCGTGCGTGTGATCATTGCTTGTACAGCCCTCTCGCAGTGTCCGGAGCAAGTATGGTGGGTCTGACACACCGGTGTCAATGTGTTCTTTTTTCCATTTCCAGGAGTGTATTAGAAAAACTGAAAATTGGTAACTTCAGCCCCATCTGCCGTATATTTATTAAAAATAACTTACGAATTATCTTACCGAAGCTTCCGACTAACGTGCGTGTGTGTAATATACATCGGTAAGCCATAACATTATGTCCGCTGCTCACAGTGAGGCAGACTGGAGTGTACTAGTGGTTTGGGAACGTTCGTGACGTGGCATGGATAGCGTATAAGCGGAGTAGAGACGAATGGTGAATCAGTCTAGCAGCGAAACAGGCCGTTCTAGCAACTAAAGAGGCCGTATATGGGGAAATCCACTGACATAGGCGACTTTCACCAAGAGTGGATTGCTATGACCTGCACTTGTGAACAAGCATTTGGGAAACGGCGAAGGAGGTCGGTATGGCGCGTGCTGCTGCCGTGAGCATCTATACGTAGAATACGGTTGAAGGATGGTGAAACCACTAGTGGGCAGAAGGATAGTGGGCGTACACAGAGGCCCAAATGGCGGACGCTCTTGACGAGGCAGAGATGGCAGGCGCCAATTTCGTTTCACTCTTCTAGCGGCTTGCTTCGATAGTGTGGCTCAAGTAGTTCAGTGTGTACCAGGACTGCAGGGATGTGCCTGAGAAGAAATAAAATATATACAACTTATGTGACTTTATTATTCACCTAGTTTTGTGTTCTGCCTTACGGCAGATCTTGTCATGTGGAAAGCCTCGTCAGAGAGGTCCACCGCATGAGCGTCTAGGGAAGTGAGTCCAGTGGTGATTTCTAGTTGCCTTCCACTGATGATGATGAAATGAGAACGAGGACAACACAACCCCCAGTCCCTGAGCGGAGAAAATCTCCGACCCAGCCGAGAATCGAACCCGGGCCCCTTGGCGTGACAGACCACCGCGCTGACCACTCAGCTATCGGGGCGGACACTTTATTATTTCGAGGTGATAAATAAAATAACATGACTATCCCTCGTAAACATAACTGCCCACTGATGCAGGAGAAACGGGCAAAACGCAATTTTGTACCAAGGATAAATACGAGTATATCCCTGAGTTGCTATAGAGAGTACTGTAAGAGGGTTTTTGATTGAGACAAGATTATGGGAACAAATAGAATAATAATATCCGAAATCTCAGTTGCCGATGTGGTTTTGTATTGAGAGTCGCATATTGATGATACGAACCTATCGGGTACTTCTACTGGCTAGTGTCACTGTATGATAGACAACTGACCGTTCCAAATGCTCCAGAACGTATATTCTCTGCTTGCGATTATTGTGTTTCGTGTCAACTGCAAGCTCTGTAGGAAACTGGTTACGGGACCTTAGTGACTGTTCTCTGCTCTGCCCCTTCGTTTTTCTTTTATTTACAAGCTACGATGACCAACGCCCGGGCATCAATTGCCTGAAGCAGCACGCTTCAGTTCTGTAAAAAAAGAAAAAAGCCTCCAAGAAAAAATCGCCTTCGAGGATTTGAAAATATCAAAAAGTTTTTAATTGCGAATTTTCTTCGACTACTATAACAAGATTGTTGATAACTGCGTGTGTAGCACGTACGTCACGTAACCACGAGGTCCTTAGCTCGAATCTCGCTAGTAACTATGTGTCCTTTTTAAAAATCTATCTGTATTATTATTTGTAAATGGTAATCATAATTTTTAATAAAAATAAAATATTTTTTGTTTTTAACTCGTAATCGCTTTAAAATGTGAATATTCGAAACAAATTTAAATTTGGTACATAAATGGGAAACTTCAAACACAAAAAATCTGTTTATTTCTAGATTGAACAATATTACAGATGTATGCGTTCTTTTCATTTAACAATAATACATTGCGCGTGTCTGAATAAATTTTATTTTAATTGCGATTGGTAATTACAAACAAAAAATGTTACTTTTACTAAAACTTTATTTGTTAATTAACATTTCTTCTTGATAATCAATATAGAATTGAAATAAAACTACAATTAAGTGTTTTTACTAGCAAGAACCGAAGGAAGGATTTGCTGTTACACGACTTGCTCTCTCAGCTTGTGCAGATGTTTATTTTACGGCATTCGATAATCTTGTGACCTTCAAAAGCAATGTTTCCGAAGTGTCTTCTTTAATTATTAGAAGCGCTACAACTAAGTGTATTTAATAGCAATAATTGAACCACGGATTTTGCTGTTATACGACTTACTCACTCAACTTCTGGAGATGTATATTTTACTGCATTCGGGAATCTTGTGACTTTCAAAGGCAATGTTTCCGAGGTTTTTTCTTAATTATTAGAATCGCGTGGTACTGTTTCAAGAAGCGATTCTATAAGTACGAAGAGAATCGAAAATCGTATGGAAGAATGAATAAAAGAACACGAATAACGTCTGGTAGCGGCATGCTTGATTTTAGGAGCAACCGGCAGTAGGGCGTGTGTACAACCGGTTAAGGGAACACGCTACCGAAGCAGGAGACAGACAAGGCCTTTTAGCGAAACGAAAAAGGCAAACACGTGATTCAGGACTCTCAGTTATCGCCAGCCGAGAGAAACGAGAAGGGAAAAACAATCAAGATAGCATAAATCTGAACTCTGTCTGTGTATATTACTGCGGAAAAAGAGCTACAAGTGATAATTTGCAAAGAAGTCGAAGCGTTTTGCTGCCGTGAGCTCCTCCGTATCTTCTTCCACTTCATTTCCATGCTACAGAGCAAGTTTGAACTCCTTCAGTGCTATCGAGGTCTTCGTTTTCCACTCCATTCTCTCAGAAAACGTGAGCAAGTGAAAGACGAATGATAGAGATAGAAGACTGCCTTTTTATGTCGGTCTTGTCCTAGTAATCAGAGACACAAATTAAAGAAGCCCTCTCCAGTTTTAATGGACAAAATAGAATGTATTCAGCACATCGTCTGAGTGTACAAATAATTCCGATATCGAACATAGAAAAGCTATATTGCCCTGAGTGAACATAAAGGAGAACGAAACTTTTTCACGCAGAGACAATAAGATTTGTCATGTATTCGCTCTGCTTCCTTGTTCTGGAGTGAAGGGAACGAAATTACAAGGCCTCACCAATAACACATTATCTATGCTACTGGTTAAAGACAAGTCGTTGATTAACGATGTTAGCAAAATTCTCGAAGATTCGGATTTACTTCACATACATTGTTTTGTATGTTAACCGAGAGCCGAACCGGACCACCCCCCCCCCCTCCTCTCCCTGTCCCTCTCCCCCCCCCCCCCCCCCCCCTCCGGGGAACGTCTCACACAAGACGAGTGTAACCCCTATGTTTACGTGGTAGAGTAATGATGGTGTACGCGAACGTGGAGGACTTGTTTGCGCAGAAATCGCCGACATAGTGAATCTGAGGTGGAATGAGGGGAAACAGCCCGCATCCGCCAAGGCAGATGGAAGACCTTCTAAAAACCATCCACAGACTGACCGGCTCACCGGACCTCGACACAAAACCGCCGGGCGGATTCGTGCCGGGGACCAGGCGCACCTTCCCAATTCTGAAAGCCGTGCATTAGACCGCACTGCTAACCGGGCGGGTTCACATACATAAAGAGTGTTTATTTCAAATTAAGACGCTGAAATATCTCGAAAACTACACGTCGGATCAAAAAAGTTATGATTCCAATTTGTTTGCCTACACTCAATGCGTGGGTATCGGCGGAGGGGAGGGGGAGAGACAACTTTTAAATCTTGAATGGAAACCCCTGTTTTTATGGCAAATTACAATGCTACGGCAAAATATCCAACGGCACATGGGGCCTCATCTCTATGCAGCGAGGGTAGGACATAACTTCTGATTGGAAGCCCGATTCATAACGCTGTATTCCTCCGATATATCGAACACGTAGAGAACTACGACGTATCATAACAGGCAGTACACTGCGACCAGAGCTCACGTTTCACGCAGAGTGTAGTGTAGACAATCTCCACTTGTTAACGCAAGTTGACCATCAACTTCCTTGGTGGTTTATGGTATGGTGTGGCATCATGGGGAACAAACTCATTGGCCCGTGTTTTATCGACTTCACGTTGCGCAAATATCGAACGTTTTTGGAATAAGAAACACCGGTACTACTGGAGGATGTTGCCCTCGACATTGGCCAACGTATGCTGTTTCAGCACGATGGTTGCCCAATGCATTAGGCACTTTAAGCACCGGAAGTATTCGCCTGTGTTTACATTTGCTGTTGGATTGGCAGAGGTGGCCCCATTAATTGGCCCGCTAGGTCGCCGCCTTTCTTTCTGTGGAGATACTTAGAAGATAAGGTATGCCGGGAGATGCCAACAGGCCGTGAAGACATGGTCGATCGCAACAGAAACGCCTGTGCTGACTTTCCCGCATATATGCTTCTGTCCTGTGTACGCTGGTTTGAAAACCGGATCATTAATTAAATTGAACTTGGCGGTACTACGTTTGAACACTTACTCTAAATGGAAAATTAGAGTTCGCCTCGAGCCACGGCCACAGTGGCGTGTCGAGTAGTCCCTTGAAATAAAGTTCACATACTAAAAAAGAGCATACAGTTCAGTTAGAAAGATACAATGAAAACTAAGAAACTGTGAAATTATAAAGGCATTCTGACCGATATTTACCACAGAGTGTTTACTCGGTACCCAGTCTTGTCTGTGAACATCTAATATCTATTTACGTCAGAAATTCTTCTCATATGGAACATAAAACACACTGACTTTCGGACCATTATTGTAATTGTCTCTTCAATTTGCCACGCAGCACCTTCGGGGCATTTTAATGAAGTACGATAAAATATTCAAAGCGAATGAAACAGATTTCCACTCAGTACACGCGCAATAAACAATGAGGAGCCAACGAACTCTTAAAAGATGCTGCTTCAGTAAGACAGTGTCACTTAGCTCCAGATTCCTATCGGTGACGTCGCAGCCTCAGACTTACGAAATTAGTAGCTGGTGTTGGCCAGCCGCAAATCGAATCCACGAAGCGGATTAACTTCTGCTGGTAAGACACGTTGGCCAGCAGGAGTGGGGTTTTTAGGCGGTATCCACGCTTGTTTAGGCAAGTGCTGGGTTGGTTCCCAATCTCCTCCTCAAGAAATACGACACATGAGCAACTTGAATATGTTATCACACAGAACATTAATCTCGGCAGGCGCAGGCGCAGAAGTGAAGGGGTTACGGTGCCGTAGCTGCACGACACGGCGATCCTATAATGTGGCGGTCAGACGTGTTCGGGCGAAACATTGACGACGAATATGACTGCCCTCACGCTCCCATGCAGTCCAATATCGGAGCACCTTCATATCCGAACGCCCCACTAATCTCGATATGCACGATTCGATCAGCTGAGCAAATTCAGACCCATAATGAGGCCATTTCAAACTCTGTCAGGTGTTGTCTCGCACGGGTACAAGTCACATCCATGGCCTTCATAGTATCAATCAATATTTGACGCTGTTCAGGCCCCTCATATACCTTAACAGGCCTGGTAACAACGCTAAACACGAACAACTCTAATTCACTCTGGCGGTCGTTATATCAGTCACAGAGGATTTCAAGACTTGCCATCTGCATACTCACCGATGGTGTGTACGTGTGCAAAGTTACTTTGACCAGAGTGCTTCGCTTTCTTTGCCAGGCTGTGTATTTGTTGAAAAAAAGACATCCTGACACTATCGATATATCTGACACAGAAAAGTCAGAAAACTTCACGTCAACTTCCGTTACTTGAAAACCATTTAGAATACTTTGTGTGGGTGGATACTTGTCTGCGGAGCGTGATTGGCAGAACATTGGTTACCGCTGTGTTGCAAAGTTAGAGGTGAGAAAGGTGGATTAGAGTTCACTCAGGGAAGCGGAAGAAACAACATCGGCGTGCTACGATGTAACCTGTTCTTACCCGTCTTGTGCTCGCTGAGTGTATACAGTGATAGTTCTACTTCCATACCCTCCGCCAAATCATTAAAACGTCTGTTACGCTGTGAACACCACGACGGACTGTGAGGATTACTGCCCTCCTGCTCCATAAACTTCGCAAAACCAACCCGGCACGGTGTCGCATTCGATACTGAAGCTCTTCATGCATCCATCAGTGGAGTGATTAGCGATGCACTCATCGCATCCCACGACGCAGATACACTGTGACATGTTCCACCTGTCGATGTAACTGCAACAAGAGACCCTCAGGTCTCACAGAAATGTTAACGGGACAACACGGAGGAGGATGGAGACGACGACCAACAGGACAAAACCCAGAAAGAGCTACGTGTCCATGCCAGGTACCATCGCCCATCAACATATACGTTGCACTGCTAATTTACACGCAACTACCGAGAAAGGGCCTTTCATCTTATTTGTTGGAAGTAGAGTCAGAAACACGGCAGGTTGCACCATACGGCACTAGGCAAACTCATCAGGTGGAACTGCGAGTCACTATTCAAGCACATAATCAATATCACGTAAGGAGGAAATAACAGTGTGAAAGTAGAGACTCTGTCAGGATTAACTGCCAATGGCTTAATTTAGCACTCTTTCTTAGACAAAGCATATATGGAGGTCTACATTCTAAAGTTCTTGACTACTAAACAAAGTAATACCACTAATGTCTAAACCTCCCTTATGGAGGACGAATTACTAACGGAAATGAAGTGCTATTGCGAAGTTATTGCCATTAAGATATTTAATAAAATTGTAATTCTGAAAATGCAAAAGGTGACAAAGCCGTCTCTAGTTAATGTTTTGACATTTAGATCACTGCGTCTCCCACAGATTGTTTATATTCATGCAGTTCGCTGTCCAACGGTCGTGTACGTACCGTACGTCTTAGAATGCTGTAATTGTTTGTAATATGCATATGGCAGCAAACAGTGCAGCAATAATAAAAGATGTGTGTAGGGCTACACAGAAGTTATTCCTGTGGGAGGACCAATCAACCATCCTGTATTCACTGAACGGTGGTCACAGTACCCTATCTCGAACCTGCCCCATGTATCTTAAACACAAGGAAATTAACAAAATTATGCCTGTCAGTAATATTACCTTCCGAGGAGCAGCAGATGTGTTCCGAAAACAGGCTTTACGCTAATGCGGTTACGTATCCTCTAAACATTACAAGACAGGGTACAGAACACCCGCCACTCCCGGCTTTGCATAAAGAATCTAATTAGTTGTTCGAATGACCAGTATATAAACCAGCAGCTCCATTGCCGTTTATAACATTTGGAAGCGCGTTCCTACTTCTCCCCCTCGTTTCTAAAATAGTACGACGTTGATCATACATGTGATGTGCATTAATTATTTATCAAGGGTGTTTTGCATCCTTCCTTCAATATTTGCTCCAGGTTTCGATACTTGTAATGGTTTTCAGCGATCAAATACGACAGTCTAATTTTTGAACGTTATGTGCATTGATGATATTACTAAATAATACGAAAACTCTTCTGAGAACGAGAAGTACCTCACATCGAACACAAGTTTAACTGTTTCTGAAAGTGTTTGTTTGTAGTCTAACCTTATATGGAAGTGAATCGTGGACGGTAACAGTATAATCGAGAAGAGAACAGAATCATTTTAAAGGCGGTGGTACAGAAGAATTCTGAAGAAGAGAGAGGCAGATCGGATAGCTAATGAGACCCAAGTCGAATCGGGGAAGAAAGAACTTTATGGTACAACTTGAGTAAAAGATAGGGTGGTTTGATAGGACACTATCTAAGGTATGAAGGAATCATTAATTTTGTTAAATGATTCTTCTGTTACAACTTGGTAGAACAAATTCACAATTATAAATGAAAAGTTGTGGACGTTCTACAGTGTTAATTTATTTCATTAAATGGCTCTAGACGTACAAGGGCATCATAAAACTGAATATCGTCATCAATGACGTTACAATACTGGTTAATAACATTGAAAAAGATAGATACTACACGTGGAGAGTGAGGTGAAAAAACAAATGTTGAAGATAACAGAATTGTACTGGAAGACGAAAGGTTGAATACAGTAAGAAAGTTCAAATGGATGTAGGGAGAAGTAGTTCTTCAGACTTCAAACTGCTCGCATAATTGAATTACAGTGGAGAGGAGCGTCAAACCAGAGTTAGGGTTGCTGACTGCATCATGCACGGTACCATGGCAAGTAACATACACTTCCCCACTGACAGGGTGGAACTGGGAATTTTCTGAGGACCGGTTTTTAACGAGGACCAGATTCTCAGTCGTGGTGTTGGACATTCGGTTTGTATTACTCTGAAGAACAGTTCGCAGTTCTTTCGAGTTAATAGTAATAGGACAGATGTCGCTTATGTTCCACTTGTTTCGTTTAGGTGAATAAGAATTTGATGACTGCCTCCTCTGAGAGTTGACGTTATGTTTATGTGTTTTTTTGTCGGTGGGCATTTTCTCTGCCTTGCCTATTTTTTACATTTTCTAATATCATTGCAAACAGTCCTGATGACCTATACTTACTAATGCTGTTGAGACTGACAATTCGCAATTTTTCACAAACACAACTTTTGTTTACGAACGTTTACAAGATTGATGACTGAACAACAAAAGAAAGGTAACAATAACGATGCCAGTAAAAATATCCTAATTGAGGCAAACAAAAGTTCACTTCTAATTTTCCACAAAGGTTCGTGGTAACACACACACACACACACACACACACACACACACACACACACACACACATACACAAACACACACACACACTAGTAAAAGTACAAAATTCACAGACGAAGACGTAATCTTCAGCGTCGAAGTCCACGAGGTCGGCATCCGGAGTGAACTGAACTCCGGGGCTGGTTGTAGTCCCTAAGTAGCTGTCTACCAGCAATCAAGTTTTGGCGTAGTGATACTTCCTGCAGACCGTGGGTCGAGCGCCCCCTGCAGGAAGTAGTGCTCGGAATGTCTGTTTCTACACTCCTGGAAATTGAAATAAGAACACCGTGAATTCATTGTCCCAGGAAGGGGAAACTTTATTGACACATTCCTGGGGTCAGATACATCACATGATCACACTGACAGGCACATAGACACAGGCAACAGAGCATGCACAATGCCGACACTAGTACAGTGTATATCCACCTTTCGCAGCAATGCAGGCTGCTATTCTCCCATGGAGACGATCGTAGAGATGCTGGATGTAGTCCTGTGGAACGGCTTGCCATGCCATTTCCACCTGGCGCCTCAGTTGGACCAGCGTTCGTGCTGGACGTGCAGACCGCGTGAGACGACGCTTCATCCAGTCCCAAACATGCTCAATGGGGGACAGATCCGGAGATCTTGCTGGCCAGGGTAGTTGACTTTCACCTTCTAGAGCACGTTGGGTGGCACCGGATACATGCGGACGTGCATTGTCCTGTTGGAACAGCAAGTTCCCTTGGCGGTCTAGGAATGGTAGCATGATGGGTTCGATGACGGTTTGGATGTACCGTGCACTATTCAGTGTCCCCTCGACGATCACCAGAGGTGTACGGCCAGTGTAGGAGATCGCTCCCCACACCATGATGCCGAGTGTTGGCCCTGTGTGCCTCTGTCGTATGCAGTCCTGATTGTGGCGCTCACCTGCACGGCGCCAAACACGCATACGACCATCATTGGCACCAAGGCAGAATCGACTCTCATCGCTGGAGACGACACGTCTCCATTCGTCCCTCCATTCACGCCTGTCGCGACACCACAGGAGGCGGGCTGCACGATGTTGGGGCGTGAGCGGAAGACGGCCTAACGGTGTGCGGGACCGTAGCCCAGTTTCATGGAGACGGTTGCGAATGGTCCTCGCCGATATCCTAGGAGCAACAGTGTCCCTAATTTGCTGGGAAGTGGCGGTGCGGTCCCCTACGGCACTGCGTATGATCCTACGGTCTTGGCGTGCATCCGTGCGTCGCTGCGGTCCGGTCCCAGGTCGACGGGCACGTGCACCTTCCGCCGACCACTGGCGACAACATCGATGTACTGTAGAGACCTCACGCCCCTCGTGTTGAGCTATTCGGCGGTACGTCCACCCGGCCTCCCGCGTGCCCACTATACGCCCTCGCTCAAAGTCCGTCAACTGCACATACGGTTCACGTCCACGCTGTCGCGGCATGCTACCAGTGTTAAAGACTGCGATGGAGCTCCGTATGCCACGGCAAACTGGCTGACACTGACGGCGGCGGTGCACAAATGCTGCGCAGCTAGCGCCATTCGACGGCCAACACCGCGGTTCCTGGTGTGTCCGCTGTGCCGTGCGTGTGATCATTGCTTGTACAGCCCTCTCGCAGTGTCCGGAGAAAGTATGGTGGGTCTGACACACCGGTGTCAATGTGTTCTTTTGTCCATTTCCAGGAGTGTATTATCTTAGCCGGTGTTTACCATGGTGCTTTTGGTACGACTTGGACATAGACAACCCCGTCTTCATATGGGTTGCCAGCCCTCAGGGGCTACCTTGGCTCCGGCAACTCTTTCTGTGTCCAATTTACTCCAACCATCATTGGTGTGTTCTTTCATTGGTATTTTAATTTTTGTTGTTGTATTCCTCAGGAAACGATCATTACTACATTATTACGCTGCTTTCATTGGTGGTTACCCATAGTTTCATAGTCTATGGTTCGACTTGTAAAAGAATGAATACAAATAAGTTAAAAGAGCAACAAATGGCAGGAAAAAATATGAAACGAAAGAAATATGAAATGTAGTCAGCCATTCTGAGCAGAATGGCTTCTCTTTAAGAGAGAAGGTAAAATATCAGACTGAAAGTTCCAAAGGGATGAAACGAATCTTGTTGAAGAAGGGGGTGCTGGGTCACAGTAAATCAAACTAAAACTTAGAAATAGAAACAGAGGCATCTCGTGAGACGTTCATGTGAAGAATGAATCAGGGAAAAAATGAACAATAAAGAAAGAAAGTAAACACGTAGTGACGACATACTTTCGGGTCTATGGTTGGCAACGTAGGTAAGAGACCGAGACTATTTTAGACACATCGCATTAAACTTTGTCCTGTAGCAGAACACCAGTAGCTCGCAACGAAAGATGATGTGACACTGACTCAGTAATGCCAATGAAGGAATCATCCTTGAGGCTTTTCGGTACGTTCCTCAAGCCGTGTCTGCAACAACAGCAGGATGTCTTATTGCAATTCGCACACCTTTCCAGACTTTTACTTTGCTCAATTTGAGTAAAATTACCAGGAAAGAGAAAGTTTATTGGTCACACGTCAATATAAGTACATCAGCTATGTAATTTATAATTTTCTGTAGAAATTTAGGCCGGCCGCGGTGGTCTCGCGGTTCTAGGCGCGCAGTCCGGAACCGTGCGACTGCTACGGTCGCAGGTTCGAATCCTGCCTCGGGCATGGATGTGTGTGATGTCCTTAGGTTAGTTAGGTTTAAGTAGTTCTAAGTTCTAGGGGACTGAAGACCACAGCAGTTGAGTCCCATAGTGCTCAGAGCAATTTGAACCATTTTTTGTAGAAATTTAAAAAATATTGCTTACATATGTAGTGGATAAGCGATTATACGACTAAGGAATAGTAATATCAAAAATATTTCGAAGAAAATGTCTTCATCAAAGAAAAAGCAGAGCAGACAACATTATTAGCAGAATAATTCAAAAGTAAAGAGCCTGCTTGTAAAGGATTCAAAAGGAAAGATACGTGTTTATTTAAAGTTTTCTTTTCATCCTGTGGTTTCACACCACAGCAAAAGAAATTGTCTCACTCCCTCTGACGCATCACTTAACGACTTTTTCATTTAACTTTCGTGACGAGGCAAACATCTGTTCTTCAAACATGTTGAAAACTTGTACGCTTCGACACAGAAGTACTGACGATGATAAAACTATGAACTAGATTTAGTTTGGTGATAACACATTGCGTGTGTAATCACAACTGTAAATATTGAGATGCAAGATGTTAGCCACCCACTCATTCTTTATACTATACTGAATACATGGAAAAAATTCTTAAGAAAATTGTCCTGAATATAACTTATTTCTACATATAATTTACAGGGCAATAGTCATATTACAAAAACCATATTCAGGAGTAGGAACTACTTACTTTGTGCAACAGAAAGGAGGGGTGTAAATGAACATTTGAGAGAACTTGTAGATTAGTTACCACTGGCAGTTTCATAAGCCAACTCGAGAAACACAACAGTGATTCATCTTATAGGCAAATCATGTACAATGACCTCACGCGGCTCTGTGTGAGAATGTAACACTTTTTCACATAAAACTTGAAATAAGAAGACCACGTCATCTGATAAGCAGAAACCAGTCTTGGATTCTCCACAACGCCACTTAAATTCCAAGCTGCGACCATCTTTAATAACCTCAGTGTCAGCGGGACGTTAACCCCTGATCATCCTTTTTTCCAAGCTGTGAACCATGCAGAAAATAGTAACAGGTTTCTGCTGACTGCTGTTCTCAGAAGAGTGTACGCTGTTTGCAGTTTTGCTTAGCGTTAATAAAAATTCGTGTTGAAGGGAAAGTGCGGATCAGAGTTGGTACTTGAAATTAAGAATAGATTGAAAAACTGGTCAGGTGCTAGTAGGACACATCTCACTGATGGTTCCGTACAAACGTCATTATGTATATAGGCAGTTCATCCATTCCGGAAATCGAGAATCTGCACGATTTCTATCTATTATCGACATTGATGCTGGCGACATAGCGGTCCCTTGGATACCAAGCCTTTCGAGAATGTTCTAATTTCATGTTTGAAATCGGATAACTAATTACAAAATAAATATTGTTTCGCGTGATATAATTAAAAATTAACAATTTTTTTTTTACTTTTTCCTTTACTTTTACTCTGAAACCTTTCTTCTTGTCAAAGCTCATGATGCTACGTCCGGGGGAATTGGGGAACTAGCCTGTAGCTTTTCGTGAGTGAGTTTTGTGAGTATCAAAATCTGTGACAAATGACCATACCTTTTGAATGCATTGACTTAGAAGATGGATATTTTCATGTTACCAAAGGACTATAACCCTCAACACGTGACATAAATTTCAGCTTGATACGTCTACCTGTTTCTGAGAAAAAGCTGTCTTAAGAGGCGGACGGGTGAACAGCTTGGTATCAAATGACAATTTTTTTCGTGTGATATAATTACAATTGAGATTATGACACGCGACATAAATGATAACACTAACTTAGAAGCTAACGCGAACTACACAACCCAAGGTACCATAGGCCTTTTAGCTCGTTCCTGAGGAAAACGGGTCTTAACTGACGGGCGGGCAGACAAATTTATAACAAATGACAACATTTTTTCGTGTGCTACAGTTACAAACTAACAGTTTTCGGATTTTTTGCTTTTGTTGTATTACTTACCCTTGATTCTTGGCGAATTTCATGATTCTATGTCAACGAGACACACGCTGTAGGTTTTGATGAGTTTACGGGTTTCAAAATATCTGACATAAATTGCCCTGTTTTTTGAGTAGATGGACTTAGAAACTTTAATTTTTTACATCACCAAGGGTATATAGACCTTAATATGTGACAATTTCTCTACCAGTTCCTGACTAAAATGGTTTTGAAAAGTCCGACAGTTATACAGACGAGCAACAAAGTGATTCTACAAAGATTTCTTTTTTCCAACTGAGGCACGGAACCTTAAAAATGTGTATAAAGGCACGTAAATAATCGTATCTTTGAAGATGAATTCATCAATTACACGAACGGAAATAAATCTTAGAGGCTTCATTTCCGTGTACAATTACTACGATTCCAATCATAATCGTTGATACAAGAAACAGTACAAATGTCCATACGTGGACCACATGGCATACAGGATGCCACATAAGACAGAATTCAACAAAGAAAAATCCTGGAAAGATTTAAATAACCAAAAGTGTGATGCAATCAAGATAGCTACTGTACAGATGAGCTAATGAAAGCTCAAAACCCTACTACTTGCAGCGAAGCACACTACCTCAATAAACTACGCGCGTTAAGATTGAACACAAGTGAAGGCACATTAAAAACTGGAAAACACTGCGATCAAAAATATTATACCAAGCTGCAAAATACAAGCCGCAGCCTCACCATACTTTTGTAACTCATCGCATGAGGATGACCACCATTTAGCAACTTCAAAGTAACTTACATACATTAATCCTTGTTCCATAGATCATGAATGCCACATTTCGTAATGATGTGGAACTTGTCACCACACCAGTGGTTCATAGGCAGCACGTGGAAACAAACAGTCAATACCGGCAGAGCAGCTTTTGGACATCCGTCGGGAAGCACAATCAGAAAATGGAGAAACGAATGCTTTGTGTCGCTCAAACGCGGTACACACAGAGACCACATAACCGCACAGGCCCACCATCTGTTCCCACAACTCTACCCTCCAATGTATCTCATGGCAAACGCACCTTTACTCAGCTAGTTAAAGACTGTGACACTTTCACTAATCCACCACAGAATGTCTTTGCAATATACTTGTGAATAAGAATTTGCGAAAGAAAGAATAATTTTGAAAGTCGGCGTTTCAACAAGGAACTTTCAACTTTTCTACTGATTGGCATAGCGATGCTCCATATTCATGGCAAACACATTTACAAATACACTCCTGGAAATTGAAATAAGAACACCGTGAATTCATTGTCCCAGGAAGGGGAAACTTTATTGACACATTCCTGGGGTCAGATACATCACATGATCACACTGACAGAACCACAGGCACATAGACACAGGCAACAGAACATGCACAATGTCGGCACTAGTACAGTGTATATCCACCTTTCGCAGCAATGCAGGCTGCTATTCTCCCATGGAGACGATCGTAGAGATGCTGGATGTAGTCCTGTGGAACGGCTTGCCATGCCATTTCCACCTGGCGCCTCAGTTGGACCAGCGTTCGTGCTGGACGTGCAGACCGCGTGAGACGACGCTTCATCCAGTCCCAAACATGCTCAATGGGGGACAGATCCGGAGATCTTGCTGGCCAGGGTAGTTGACTTACACCTTCTAGAGCACGTTGGGTGGCACGGGATACATGCGGACGTGCATTGTCCTGTTGGAACAGCAAGTTCCCTTGCCGGTCTAGGAATGGTAGAACGATGGGTTCGATGACGGTTTGGATGTACCGTGCACTATTCAGTGTCCCCTCGACGATCACCAGAGGTGTACGGCCAGTGTAGGAGATCGCTCCCCACACCATGATGCCGGGTGTTGGGCCTGTGTGCCTCGGTCGTATGCAGTCCTGATTGTGGCGCTCACCTGCACGGCGCCAAACACGCATACGACCATCATTGGCACCAAGGCAGAAGCGACTCTCATCGCTGGAGACGACACGTCTCCATTCGTCCCTCCATTCACGCCTGTCGCGACACCACTGGAGGCGGGCTGCACGATGTTGGGGAGTGAGCGAAAGACGGCCTAACGGTGTGCGGGACCGTAGCCCAGCTTCATGGAGAAGGTTGCGAATGGTCTTCGCCGATACCCCAGGAGCAACAATGTCCCTAATTTGCTGGGAAGTGGCGTTGCGGTCCCCTACGGCATTGCGTAGGATCCTACGGTCTTGGCGTGCATCCGTGCGTCGCTGCGGTCCGGTCCCAGGTCGACGGGCACCTGCACCTTCCGCCGACCACTGGCGACAACATTGATGTACTGTGGAGACCTCACGCCCCACGTGTTGAGCAATTCGGCGGTACGTCCACCCGGCCTCCCCCATGCCCACTATACGCCCTCGCTCAAAGTCCGTCAACTGCACATACGGTTCACATCCACGCTGTCGCGGCATGCTACCAGTGTTAAAGACTGCGATGGAGCTCCGTATGCCACGGCAAACTGGCTGACACTGACGGCGGCGGTGCACAAATGCTGCGCAGCTAGCGCCATTCGACGGCCAACACCGCGGTTCCTGGTGTGTCCGCTGTGCCGTGCGTGTGATCATTGCTTGTACAGCCCTCTCGCAGTGTCCGGAGCAAGTATGGTGGGTCTGATACACCGGTGTCAATGTGTTCTTTTTTCCATTTCCAGGAGTGTAATTAAGACATATAACCGATTTAGTCGTATTACGTCACTAGGTTCTGGATCACAACTAAAGCTAATCAGCTCGTTATTGCAAAGAATATATTTTTTGCACCCTTCATCAGATGCTGAGGTGACGAGCATCGAAATGCATTGAGCATTTGAAAGTAACGAAGAGGTACTGTTGTTAGTATAGCTCTGAGAGCGGATCCTGAGTTGTTCCTGGATAACTCATCGGTAGATCATTTACCCGCGAAAGGAAAATGTTCCATGTTAAGGTCCCGACCCGATATGCAGTTTTAATCTGACAGAAAGTTTGCATTTACAGTTCTCATTCCGTGGGAAGTGCTGGCATATAATTCATATATAGTTTTTCTCTTGATACCTCTGGTTTGGATCTAATTTTAAAGCGTATTCAAGGGTGTCGATGGCTTCGTTACTTACTCGCGGTTGTTTATCCGCAGGAGTTCTTACTGCTATGGCGGTAACGAAAAAGAAGGTATGGTTATTTAGAGTGTTGCATTATCTTGTCACACGAAAGCTTTTTTTCCGTAATCAGTTGACTTCTCTCGGCTTAGCACTCCGTTCTTGTCACAAGGTCGACAAAGGGTAGACACACTTAGCCATTAGCGGAAAGCAACTATAAATCACAGTTATCTTTCGAGAAGTTGCTGCGAAAGCTTTAGCGTCATGGAATAAATCGTAACAGAGATCACCGTTGGCGCTTAAGTATCTTCTAGGTAAATGACCTCTGCGGGAGACTTCTCGGTGTGAAACCTGTTAATAAAATACTTTCCTGTAGCGAACACAACCTGCGTGAAATGTCGCTGGTGGCACCCACATATTTTTAATACATAACACGATAGAAAGTAGATTTTTCGCCATCAATAAATTTTACAGTGGCATTGTAATGAATGTCAGTCCACTGTAATGTTTTTCCGTCTCTGAAAAAATTCTGCAAATGTGAAGGTTTTTGCATTGATGTGTTTAACACTGTCTTCGTTTGAAGGTTCAAGAACAAATTACAACATATTATTGGATTGGGTGCGCCGTGCTGGCTGTAACGGCATTAGCATGCTTCGTAGGGGGCTCCAGTGGTGAAGGTTGAAGAATGTCAGTGAGATGCAATGAGTGTCCATCATAATGTTAACAGTGTTTGCATCTGACATTCCAGTAGCCTCGGCAGTGTATTCTTAAGAATGTAAATTACGTATGTTCAACGATTCTGTGTAGCATTTAATTCTTGCGGGTTCTCAAGGATACGTCTAAAATAAACGAACGGGAGCTCGTGATGGTGGTGTCAGGGCTTAAGCTACACGTCTGTGAATGCCTTCATAAAAAAGAACATCGTAACTATCCAGGAAGATAATATACTAAAGAAAGAATGTAGATGACACCATTATTCTCATGAACGTCCTAGTGATCCCAATAGAATTTTCGATAATTCGCGTAATAGTTTGACATTTACTAAAGAAATCGAAGAAAATCGCGGATTTACCTTTTCATATACGAGAATAACGAACTTTAATGGGAAACGTGAACTCAATATATTCCGAAAAGCAGCCATCACTGATGACATCATAAACCAAACTTCTTGCCACTCACAAATACATAAACATGCAGTTTTCAGCCAGATGGTAGAACAACTAAGCAAGCTCCCTTTTTCTGATGGAGACAGGCGAGACGAATTAAATACACCACAGTATGTACCAATACGTAATGAGTACAGTTTTGACATACAAGACAGATTATGTAACAGAAAAGAAAATGTAACAGAAGACTACCGAAAACATAAAAGCTAGAAAACATAGAGAAAATAAACAAAACCAGAATTTTTTATGCTGCCATACAGAAGGAAGATATCCAATAAAATCACTTATATTGCTTGTAACACTAATGTTGCAGTAGCTTCTCATACTAACAAAAATATCAAAAATTACTGTATCAAAAATCATCAATAAATCAGTTTCGCGCGTCAGATATATATAGGATTAATTATGTCGATTGTGACATATTTTACATTGGACAAACTTGATGGAAAATACATGTAACGTTTAAAGAAAATAACTCTAAGGTAAAAAAAAGTCGCGCTAACGAAGGAATTATCAGAGTGGGACCGAAATCGGTAGATGTGATGTACATGTACAGACAAACAAATGATTATAATTTCAGAAAAAATGGATAATTTATTCAAGAGAAAAAGTTTCACAGATTGAGCAAGTCAATAACGCATTTGTCAACGTCTGGCCCTTATACAAGCAGTTATTCTCCTCGGCACTGATTGATAGACATGTGGGATGCTTTTCTATGGGACACTCTACCACATTCTGCCTAACTGGAGCGTTAGTTCGTCAAAATCCCGAATGGTTGGAGGACCCCGCCCATAACGCTCCAAATGTTCTCAATTGGGGAGAAATCTGGCGGCCTTACTAACAAAGGTAGGGTTTAACAAGGACGAAGACAAGCGGTGAGAAATCTCGCCGAGTGTGGTCGGGCACTATCTCGCAGAAATGTAAGTCCAGGATGGCTTGCCATGAAGGGAAACAAAATGGGGAGTAGAATATCATCGACGTACTACTGTGCTATAAGTGTGCTGCGAATGACAACCAAATCGCAAAAACATAGGCTTAGAATATCGTCGACAACACTGTGCTGTAAGAGAGTTGCAGATGACGACCAAACGGGACCTGTTATAAAAAGAAATAGTGCTCCAGACCACCATTCCTGGTTGTCGTGCCGTATGATGGGCGGCAGTCAGGTTGGTATCCCACTGCTGTTCAGGGTATCTCCAGCACATCTTCGGTCTGGAATCTCACTGAGTGGAGTAGAATAGTCTTCAGTGATGAGTGTCGCTTCGAACGGAGCACTGAAGACTGGAGATGCTCCGGGCAGTGGTTGGACACCAACCTGACTGTCACTCGCCATATTGCCCGACAACCAAGAGTGATGGACTGGGGCACCATTTCTTTTCATAACAGGTCCCGTTTGATTGTCATCCGCGGCACTCTTAAGCACAGCGGTACGTCGACGACATTCTAGGCCCCGTTGTGTTGGCCCTTCATGACAATCCATCCTGGGCTTACCTTTCATTAAGATAATGCCCAACAGAACACGGCGAGAATTTCTACTGTTTGTCCTTGTGCTTGTCAAAACCTACGTTTGTCAGTAAGATCGCCGGATCTCTCCACAATTGGGAACGTTTGGAGAATTATGGACAGGGGCCTCCATCCAGATCGGATGATTGACGATCTAACGCTCCAATTGGACAGAATTTGGCACGATGCACCTCAGGAGGACTTCAACATCTTAATCAATAAGTGTCAATAAGAAGAACTGATTGCATAAGGGCCAGAGGTAAACCAATGCGTTATTGACTTGTACAATTTGGGACGGTCTTTCAGTTGCATAAATCATTCAATTATTCTGAAGTTGTAATCATTTGACTTTCTGTATATGTACACATCTAACGATTTCCGTCTCATTTGAACAATTCCTTTATGGTGCCTCTCCTTTGTTTTTTTCTTTCTTTCTTAGACTGTATTTGCAAAATATAACAATCAGTCTACATGCTGTCCATACCTACAAAACGACAATAGTCGTTCTGTTTCAAGTAAGGAAGACAATGTAAACTGTTATACCTAACTAATAAACGGCGCCACGTGGATGTACTAGATTGATTGGAAATCTACACGTATTTATAGGTGAATGCAAATAGTACTTTATATGAAAAATTTTAATTTGAAACGTAAGATTTTTATTGAAACTTCTAAAAACATACGGCGTAATAGTTCCAGCTGAGGTATCTGCACTAATACTAATAATTAACATTACGATCTCAATATTCAAATTATTGATGTTATATTTTGTGTACCCACTCATCTACTGACAGCAGGGAGTAGCTCTATTTTATCCTTTACAAAACGATTGTTAAAATAACTACTTTGTACATATCTGTATAGTACTTTACGTTTAAATACGACAAACACAATCAGGCGAGGCTGTTCTATGAATAAGTCTTTTAAACTGGCACAGTGCATTTTAGTGCTCAGTCTGTCTATATCAGGGAGTAAATTTCATCTATTATACCATAAAATATTCAGGTAGTGGACATTAGTGGTACACTGTATGCAACTATTGCTTTGATCTACGAGTACATGATGTAGTTTGAGCCATTTCCTACGGTAATAATGTCCAATGATTGTTCCTATTACTACTAATTCCATACTATGCCCATAATTATATTCTGACCAACTGTCAGTCTACATATTGTAGACTCAATAAGCTTACAATTTAACATTAGAAAGGAACAGTTCATACAGATTCATATTACATTAAGCCACCAATGTTCCATACATGTCAGAGTACATTCTCATACTCCACTTTCATTACAACTTAAATGAACCGTACCTCTCAAAGGTTACTCTAAAATGGAAAAAAGTATTGCATGCAAAACATAGAGTGTAGATTATTTTAGATGCCGAAGGCTTTTAGTCACTGGAATTGTTGACCAACTATCGGTGTATGTAGATCGGTTGTATCATCTTTGGTTTAGCTTGTAAATATTAATCAATTGGGTAGTCACCAGTATGCAGAGAGCCTCCACATATCATATTGTAGTCAGAATGTATACATAGAAGGAAGATTATAGTGTTTGGAACATTTTAGTTTGGACAGTGTAACATATTTTACTTTTTTACAGCAGGTCAACTGTAAAAACGTATCGTGCTTATGTAGTTCATTATATGTATGACCAGTGTAAATCCTACTGCATTACTGTTCTATTTTCAATAACTTGTGATGGATTTCATGATACCTAACACCATAGGTTTTATATCTTCAAGTATGCTATTTTAAATATTTTAGGTGAATGTGTGACATGTTATGCGAGATTTCGTAAGCATTTATACCAAATAGTAGTCACATTGAAAGTAAATTATGAAATGCATTTCATGTATTCCCTCCATTGTGTGCAGGACACCTGATGATGTTACGACTACTGAAACACGTTGTAGTAAAGAATTATTTATTATAAACTCTCGGTGGTGAACTTTTATTTTTTTTTATTCATAAAATGTTTGGCTTTGCTTAGAATCTAGCTTACAATATGGAGATCAAGAATTCTTGAAACTGACTGTGTTCTAATTTTCAGCTAGATTGTAAAGATGGATACTCATTTGATTTTTTTTTTATTTTAACCAGCACAAATCATCCTCTGGGCCCTATGTGATGGCACAATTAATGAGCTTCTGCACGGAAAGGGAGGGTAAAAAATCCCGTGGTTGATGAGGATATTCGAAATGGAGCTCAAACTCCTATATATCTGTATCATTTTTAGATGACCCATTCAAGCATTCGCCTTGACCTATTTAGGGAACTTCGGTCAAAATGGCTGGACATCGATATTCACCTTACTACCCCTAACGCGAATACATTGCCTCTAAAAATACGTTATGTTTTCTTAGTTTATCCCGAGTCTGGTGAAAAGAGTGGACAGCCATTTCCTGGTATGCGAGTATGTTGACAAAATTATATTATTATGTCAGTACAGCCACTAAGAAAAAAGTAAAAAATCCTCAGGAAAGAATAAAATAGAGCTACACACATACTGTTGTTGTTGTTGTTGTCTTCAGTCCCGAGGCTGGTTTCATGCACCTCTCCATGCTACTCTATCCTGTGCAAGCTTCTTCATCTCCCAGTATCTACTGCAACCTACATCCTTCTGAATCTGCTTAGTGTATTCATCTCTTGGTCTCCCTCTACGATTTTTACCCTCCACGCTGCCCTCCAATACTAAATTGGTGATCCCTTGATGCCTCAGAACATGTCCTACCAACCGATCCCTTCTTCTCGTCAAGTTGTGCCACAAACTTCTCTTCTCCCCAATCCTATTCAATACCTAATCGTTAGTTATGTGATCTCCCATCTAATCTTCAGCATTCTTCTGTAGCACCACATTTCGAAAGCTTCTATTCTCTTCTTGTCCAAACTATTTATCATCCATGTTTCACTTCCATACATGGCTACACTCCATACAAATACTTTCAGAAATGACTTCCTGACACTTAAATCTATAGTCGATGTTAACAAATTTCTCTTCTTCAGAAACGCTTTCCTTGCCATTGCCAGTCTACATTTTATATGCTCTCTACCTCGACCATCATCAGTTATTTTGCTCCCCAAACAGCAAAACTCCTTTACTACTTTAAGAGTCTCATTTCCTAATCTAATTCCCTCAGCATCACCCGACTTCATTCGACTACATTCCATTATTCTCGTTTTGCTTTTGTTGATGTTCATCTTATACCCTCCTTTCAAGACACTGTCCATTCCGTTCAACTGCTCTTCCAAGTCCTTTGCTGTCTCTGACAGAATTACAATGTCATCGGCGAACCTCAAAGTTTTTATTTCTTCTCCATGAATTTTAATACCTACTCCGAATTTTTCTTTTGTTTCCTTTACTGCTTGCTCAATATACAGATTGAATAACATCGGGGAGAGGCTGCAACCCTGTCTTCCTCCCTTCCCAACCACTGCTTCCCTTTCATGTCCCTCGACTCTTATAACTGCCATCTGATTTCTGTACAAATTGTAAATAGCCTTTCGCTCCCTGTATCTTACCCCTGCCACCTTTAGAATTTGAAAGGGAGTATTCCAGTCAACATTGTCAAAAGCTTTCTCTAAGTCTACAAATGCTAGAAACGTAGGTTTGCCTTTCCTTAATCTTTCTTCTAGGATAAGTCGTAAGGTCAGTATTGCCTCACATCTTCCTGTGTTTCTACGGAATCCAAACTGATCTTCACCGAGGTCGGCTTCTACTAGTTTTTCCATTCGTCTGTAAAGAATTCGAGTTAGTATTTTGCAGCGTGGCTTATTAAACTGATACTTCGGTAATTTTCACAACTGCCAACACCTGCTTTCTTTGGAATTGGTATTATTATATTCTTCTTGAAGTCTGAGGGTATTTCGCCTGTTTCATACATCTTGCTCAACAGATGGTAGAGTTTTGTCAGGACTGGCTCTCCCAAGGCCGTCAGTAGTTCCAATGGAATGTTGTCTACTCCGGGGGCCATGTTTCGACTCAGGTCTTTCAGTGCTCTGTCAAACTCATCACGCAGTATCGTATCTCCCATTTCATCTTCAACTACATCCTCTTCCATTTTCATAATATTGTCCTGAAGTACATAGCCCTTGTATAGACCCTCTATATACTCCTTCCACCTTTCTGCTTTCCCTTCTTTGCTTAGAACTGGGTTTCCATCTGAGCTCTTGATATTCATACAAGTGGTCCTCTTTTCTAGAAAAGGTCTCTTTAATTTTCCTGTAGGCAGTATCTATCTTGCCCCTAGTGAGATAAGCCTCTACATTCTTACATTTGTCCTATAGCCATCCCTGCTTAGCCATTTTGCACTTCCTGTCGATCTCAGTTTTGAGACGTCTGTATTCCTTTTTGCCTGCTTCATGTACTGCATTTTTATATTTTCTCCTTCCATCAATTAAATTCAATATTTCTTCCGTTACCCAAGGATTTCTACTAGCCTCGTCTTTTTACCTACTTGATCCTCTGCTGCCTTCACTACTTCATCCCTCAAAGCTACCCATTCTTCTTCTACTGTATTTCTTTCCCCTGTTTCGGTCAATTGTTCCCTTATGCTCTCACTGAAACTCTGTACAACCTCTGGTTCTGTCAGTTTATACAGGTCCCATCTCCTTAAATTCCCACCTTTTGCAGTTTCTTCACACATACTAATGAGCCCAAACATTATTACCATCGCCCATCTCTAGTTTGATTGGTACGTGATGGCGTTGCGGGGACGTGATATTGTAAGGGAAGTAAATAAGAGGATCAAAGATGACTGTGGAATTATGTAGGGACAATACGGGAAACAAATGGGAAGATTCACTGACATAAGCAACACCGGGAAGGTTGCAATGTCCTGGCGCCTTGGAACGAGAATTCGAAAATGGTGGAGCTGGAGGGCTATTAGCATGTCGGGACGCAAAAGTCGGGATTTACTACTTAAATAGTAAACTAGCTGAACTCCGTCCGAACAGGCATTAAAGACCCAACGGTACCGACCGACCGCCGTGTCATCCTCAGTTTATAGGCGTCACCGGATGCGGATATTTACAGCTTATGTAAACAAATGTGCTACTGTGTACTGCGTTTTTGCGACATAACAATCATCTGTGAGCGGTGTAGATGCTTTATGTTTTTAAATATTTTGATAATGACAAACCTTGTATAATGTGCTGTTTTTTATCGACATGACAAGAAGGCAATAGCTTTAACTTAAAATGAACACGTTTCATGTCAAAAAAATATTTTAAGCCCTGAAGGGCACAGCAGATTCTGTCGACATCGGTTTTTAAATAACGAAATATTTGCGCGATTTTGGCTCTAGAATATTTTTAGCGAGTAAAACAGATTACTCTTTCTGTCCTCTCAGAATGAGAAATTTCAAACTCATTGACAACTGCTTTCGATTCTTTCGGCAACAAATAATGTTTTTGTTCTATCCAGTGCAGTTCTCTTTCAAATTTAACAAATTTAACTCTTTGGAAAGCAGTGCAGTCCACTGAACAGGGGCCGGCCGCTGTGACCTAGCGGTTCTAGGTTCGAATCCTGCCTGGGGCATAGAATTGTGTGATGTCCTTCTGTTAGTTAGGTTTAATTGGTTCTAAGTTCTAGGGGACTGATGACCTCAGATGTTATGTCCCATAGTGCTCAGAGCTATTTGAAGCATTTGAACCACTGAACACTGGGATTGGTGTTCCGCATTCTTGACATGGATTGGTGGTGGCGGGAGAGAAGAGGGGTAAAAGGAACCTTCGTGTGCAACTGACGTCCACAATCCCTATAGGTGGAGTAGGCATGAAAAGATGTGCCCAGATCTCATCCGTTTGAAGCACCATACAGGAGGGGGACATACAGCTTCACGTCGCAGTGATACACCATCCCCTTGACCTTTTCAGTCTAGGAGTTGCCTTCAAAGGCCAAGATGAAGTCATATCATCCCTATTGTCCTTTGTTCCCCACTGAACAAGATGAACGGAAAGCACAACCCATTGCTCCAAATGTGCATGCAACTTATCATCGGTTTACAAATCGGAGGTCATGGTTTTCGAAATCACCGCTATTTCTCCAAATCTGTCCTCAAGATGTTCAACAAAGAATAATGACTCTGTGGTGGAAAGGCAATCTCCATTGGTTCTGGAGTATACTAAGTATTTTGAGAAGCATTTCTCCCATTGGTGCATAGCCCTACGTTGCTCACTTGGCATATCTCTCTGCATTGTAGGAGTCCTTTTCTTCAGAAGAGACTGTTGGACCCATGCAGTCACCAGCAGAAGAAAGTTTGATCCACTTCATTTGCGAGTCATCTGCTCTCGTGCCACCCACTCCGAACAGGTGCTCTCTCTCTAGTCGTCAGCCAGCAGCGGCAATGGCAACCTGGCCAGTTAATCACTGCGCAGCCAAAATTGGCATATGCGGCGAGTTGCCAGGGCAAACAGCAATTACGTGATCCCTGCATCCTCAGGGAGCTAGCACCGAGCAGGTACTTGACAACCCCGCACCGTGTCTCCCCCCCCCCCCCCCCCCTGCCCTTATAAAATCAGGTTATTTTGGCTACCCTATTGGGTTTAGGGAGTTGTAGTCTTGCCATAAAGGAAGGGTGCAAAGATAGAAAGTCACAGAACGTACACCACAGTCATCGACTTTCCCTGCACGATCTGCACTTCTGTAACATTCTGAAATGGAATGGTAAGTCAAACTCCCAAACAATAGGGATCTTATAAAGAAAGATGAAAAGATCATAAACTAAATCGAAGAATGATCGGCTCGAAGAAGATCATCCAATGGAAAGGCAGAAGGGAAAAAATAATAATAGAGTGGTAGACTTGCAACACAGAAATAGAAGTAGCGCTGCAATGGTGGCGACCAAGCATGTATTCGCAAAAGAGATGTGAGCCCGCAGTGAGGGGTGACACTTTGGAACCACGAATGATTTCAACTGCACATTTCATTCGATCTTCCACAGCAGCCGTCCATAATGATCGACTGCTGCAGTCCGTCAGTATATTTCTACCCGGTCTTGGTTTAGGTTCAAATGGCTCTGAGCACTATCGGACTTAACTTCTGAGGTCATCAGTCCCCTAGAACTTAGAACTACTTAAACCTAACTAACGTGAGGACATCACACACATCCATGCCTGAGGCAGGATTCGAACCTGCGGCCGTAACGGTCGCACGGTTCCAGACTGCAGCGCGTAGAACCGCTCGTCCATATCGGCCGGCCTTGGTTTAGGCGCGGTTGTTTCTCCACGTTACCACTTCACAAGAACATCATCAACAGTCGACCTGGGCAGCTTTAGAAGCTTCGAAATGGATTAGTTACTCAGGTGACAGCCAACGAATATTGCACGTTCCAACTCATTAAGTTCTCCTGCCCGATCCATTCTGCAGTCACTGCTTCTCTGATGACAACACAAAATTCCCTTCCTTCTTTTGCACTAGGATCGACACCTCGCGACACCTAGTGGTCAATTAAGCATTTCACAGAGGTATCCGCATAATTTCGATGAAACAGTGTACTGCTTCTGGCAGTTCTCGGAGTGGTCGACGCGAGTACACAGCACTGGAGAGAGGAATGTTACACACGGGCGCGGCCTGCCGCTCGGCAGATACGCTGGCTGTCGTGGCGGCGCGCCTGCCCAAGGCACGGGCCGTAATTGCTGGTCCGCTGGGCCAGAGCCGCTCTCGCCATCCCACTCTTCACCCCTCTTCCCTCCCCCCCCTCCCCCCCCCCGCCACTCTACAGCACCGCTCCCCCTATTCCGCCCACGACGTCGCTTCTACTTTGCATCACGGATTCCCAAACAAGGCTTCACATTTTCCGTCTTTTGTTACCGCCTTTTACACGGTTCTCGGCCTGCGACCAATTTTGGCAGTCTTTCACTACGCTTCGGTAACGTGAGTTGGGATTATTACCTGGCTGCTAAAAATAAGCATTCGTGACGCAGCACACGCCAGGGAATCCGGCACAGCTTTCGCAAGGCTAGTAAGCGCTCGAAAATCGTGCAGGGTACTATTTTTTTTTAAAAAAAAGGTTATACTTTATTGTCGCACCCTTATCGAGGTCCTTAGAAGCGAAGCATAATTCAAAAGAAACTGGATACAGTTTAGAGTCAACACAGCACCAACCGCAAGTGACTGACGGGAAACAAGTAAAAATCTAAAAGTCAGGATTGCTGGCCGGGAATTTGAATACTGCTGAATAAGAGCCCTGTTTCTCTAACTACATCGAGTGTTCAGTGAGTTAGTTACCTGGTTACCCGTTCTATGTCGCATTGAAAACGATAGTTGAAAGGATGAGGGAAGAAAAGAATCTCCGAATAGGTCTACACACGTGTGTAAAGCAGATCCGTTGATAATACTGTATGCAGCAATTATTTTTAAGTGACGAGGGCAGTTGGAAGGGCACAGGAATACCCAATCTCATTAATTATGCTTTGGGTACCTTCTATCTCTTTCTTCCCGCTATAGTTCTTACCCTCGACAGCTCCCTCCGCTACCATGGAAGTTATTCCCTGATGTCTAAATATGTTCCCAATCATCCTGTCCCCCATTCCTGTAAATATAGTCCTTGTGTTCCTCTCCTCGCTGATTCTGCGGAGAACCGTCTCATTTCTTGCCTTATCAGTCCACGTAATTTTCAACATCCTTCTATAACGAAACATCTTAAACGCTTCGATTCTGTTTCAGTAACGCTGTATATTGCGGCGGAGATACCACTCTGTTGGTTTTTTTTGGGGGGGGGGGGGGGGACAACAAACCTAGTTTTACAGCATTTGCAAAGTTAGAGAAAGCTTTGACAATGTTGACTGTAATACTTTTTCTGAAATTCTGAAGGTAGCAGGGTAAAATAGTGAAATACAGGGAGCGAAGAGCTATTTACAACATGCACAGAAACAAGATGGCACTTCTAGTGGAAAGGCATGTAGGGGAAGCACTGATCGAGAAGGGAGTGAGATAAGGTTGTAGCCTGTCCCTGATGTTATTCAATCTATATATCTAACAAGCAGTAAAGGAAACCAAAGAAAAATTTGGAATAGGAATTAAAGTTCATGGAGAAGAAATAAAATCTTTAAGGCCTGCCGATGACATTGCAATTCCGTCAGAGACGGAAAAGGACTAGGAAGAGCAGTTGAACGGAACGGTCGGCGTCTCGAAAGGAGAATATAAGATGAACACCAACAAAAGCAAAACAAGAATAATGGGATGTATTCGAATAGCATAAAGAACTGCATCAAACCAATCTTCGGACTGAAGACCACAACAAGAGCTTTCATGACGTGCCCTCACAGCCACCTCAACAGTGGAATGACATTTCTGATGCTGCAAATGTAAAGACAACACAGCACACAGTCTGCGACTGGAGAAAATCAGCGCCTCCACCGGAAATCGAACCCGGACCCCTTCGGGTAGCAATCCGCCGATATGACCCCGTAGTTATTCTTTGAGAAAGGAACATTCACGTCCGTTTCGTAACATTGATTGCAATAACATTCAAGCTTGGATGAGAAAGAGAGCATCAAGGTTGTGCTGACAACGTCTAACACTAATATCACATTCCAAATTCTGCCACAGATTATGCTTTACAAGAACATTTCTGAAATCTTGATGCTTGTCGTCGTACAGAACACTTCCTCTATTGCCGCATATCGCTGTTAGCGTCTACACTTTTCTTCGTCATTGTAATTGAAATAACACATGACTCGCATACCACTTACCACATTCGGAAGCCACAACATGAACGCCAAACTGCTCCTACAGCGGTCAAGCCGCTGAAGTTGAGATCGAAATTGTGACGCCACAACCGCTGAATCCAGAGATGTTCCATTGAAAATTCGTCAGTTGCTTTATCCGAAAGCAGTAGTTGGTTTCCAGCAGTCACTGACAGCTGCTAAGGGAACACTTCCAACGAAATCGTATCTTCAGAATTGACGAACTACAACAACCGTGTGACATTCAGTATGAAAATATGAAAACCAAGTGACCCTGTGTATATGTCATCTATCCACGGACAGGAGATTAACATAATCCTTTTGAAGGGATCGTACCGACATTTTTTACCAATGCTTCGGAAAACCTCAATTATAATGGATCGACTAGGATCTGAACCCCATACTCACCGAATATACAATCAGTGCGTTAGCAACAGCATCACACAATTGGATGATAACTTACAACAAAGCGTCTAGTCAAGATGGTATCGTTGCAGAAGCGCTGAAGTCAGTTGGCCTAAATACAGTAAGCCGGCCGCGTTGGTCTAGCGGTTCTAGGCGCTCAGTCCGGAACCGCGCGACTGCTACGGTCGCATGTTCGAATCCTGCCTCGGGCATGGATGTGTGTGATGTCCTTAGGTTAATTAGGTTTAAGTAGTTCCAAGTTCCAGGGGACTTATGACCGCAGCAGTTGAGTCCCATAGTGCTCAGAGCCATTTGAACCATTTTTGAACCTAAATACAGTACCATTAAAGATATAAAGATTATATTGAAAATGCAAAATATTCAAGCAACAGAGAAAGTTCATGGTGACCGGAAAACTGCTTTGGGACACTCACCATTCAGAGATGGTGATGGAACTGAAGTTAATAATCGTAAGAGAATTTCCTACCTGAAACAAGCGTATGACTCAGTGGAACGTAAGTCACATTTCCAAATTCTGAAAGGACAAGGTCTGCAACTCAAATCCATTAGAATTCTTAGAGAAACGCTAAATAGTGCCAAATGTGAAGTTTGGAAGAGATTCGGTGTGCTCTGAATCTAAAATAGGAATCACTGAAGGTGATGAAATCTCGTCATTACTCCTCAACTACATCTCAGAAAAGTTAACTCAAGAGGGGTGCAAAAGAAAATCGAATCTTAAAATTTATGAAACACTTAAAAAACTGTTTTTAGATAGACTGCCTACTGTTGACAGACAAACTGTGTCAAGACAGGACATTCAAAACAACAAACAGAAACAGCAGAACGTGTAAGCCCGTCAACTTCATTTGAGGAAAACAAGTGTATATCCTACAACAATGTGGCACCCAAACTTCTAGACACTAATTATGAAAAACTGAGGGTGTTTGTCAATTCAAACTATTCAAACGACTGCCCTTGAAATGATCGATTCTCAAATTCTTTCTCGCAAAATGGAAATGGTCTTCAGGTTCATCAAAGAGATTTACAACAAAAAATGTTTCTCAAAATGCACTAAAGAGGTGTTACAACAGGATCGTCACATCAGAGTGTTTTTACGGGGAAACATTGTTTTAACGTAAAAGTGAGACACTGAAGAGTCAGAGGAGAACAAAAATGATCAGGAAATAGTAGTTTCTTTAGTACGCACTACCTTAGGAACTGGTACAAAGTGAATTGTGTACTGAAGAATTTCAAGTATCTGACAGATTTCAAGCGTTAGGGATTTGTCAGTCACAAAGATTAATGCGGTATAAAATATACCACTATCTTTATTACTTGAGAAAACTTTAAACATTGGCAAAGCTGGCCTCAGTGCGAAGGTTGTTTGAATACCGCGGTGTCTCATTAGTTTTGGTTCTGTTGGAGTAGGTATGCCTCTGCGTTCCTCCGACCTTTGAACTGATTCAGTTTGATACTGACAGCGAACAGTAGTGAAACTTGGCATTTTTAAATTTCGTCACACTGAAAAAAAATCATAATCGAGGACGAAAGAAGCGATTAATGATCCCCGGATCATTACGCTTTGAGTGTGGCACTTCGTTACAACCGAAAGTAGACTGGTGTGAATTTATGAGTAGACACCCTTAGGCAATGGGCCAGCCGGACAAAAAATTGAAGAGCTCACACACTTGATCGGCTGCCAATGTAGCTACGTACACGTACATGTCATTGGCGGATATGTGAATGATTGTTGTTCCAGGTCTCTGTGACAGGACAAACGGTCCTCACAATGGATTCGTGTTGTTCGGGGTTAGTGTTGTTACCACGCCTGATAGGGTATATAAGAGGCGTGAACAGCTTCAAATGTCGGGTGATCACTTTGAAAGACACGGAGATGACGCGTACTCGTGTGAAACAGTGTTGTCATCACGTAACAGAGTTTAAATGGGGTCTCATTGTGGGTCTCCGGCTAGTCGAATCGTTCTGTATCCTGATATGTGGAATATTTGGATGTAACGGTGTTCCAATGTTGTAATGCATGATAATCTGAGGACGGGCATACTCGTCGACAGGATTCCAGTCGATCACGTCTGACGACCACAATGGAGCATCCCTGCACTGTGCACCAAGCATATCACAACCTCCTTACATCTTCGGCTGCCACCTGAGAACAAATAAAGGACTCCCTGTGACATTATATGTCATTCCGTATCTATGGTCGAACGCCAGCAGCAGCCGGACTAGGGAATTAACATCACTTGCTTGGACTGTCTTGAGAACCACAAAAGAAACTAAATGAATTTTATCCATAGTGGATGCTGTCGAACTCCGTGACTTTTCCTTTATAGGGTGTAGAAAAATACCCGCTACCAGTCACAATATAAGGTTATTTATTTGTCACACGACCGGTTTCGGGCTTGCGCCCATCCTGAGGTGTTTATACACTCACGTACATGTTTATACTGCTAGAGAGCACTGTATAAATACAAAAAAAAATGTTAGCTGGTGACTAAACAGATACAAGTTGAACAATTGTAAATGGCAAGGCAGGATTTGACGAAAGTGTATCTGTACTTAGATAAAGCTGAAGCACCATTGTTATAGTTACGCTGTGGTGACAGTTTTGCCACTTAGTTACACACTTATCATCATTTTCACGTCCATATTTCAGTTTTATAAAGTTTAGGTGCATATTTCACTATTACGATGTGCACTCGAGAAATATACAATGTTTACATACAAACATGTGGGCTGTGGTCAAAGAAATTATACATTGCAAATGTAAAGATGTTGCTCATACAGAAACATGTACGTTATGGTCAAAGAAGTTAGCCACAGGAAGTGCAAGGGTGTTGCACATACAGAAACATAAAAAGCTATATTTCATGTAATAAGATAAGCGGATAAGATTTGTTCAAATCAAAGATAAGATTTGTACAATTCTTATCTTCACATATTTCATGAAATATTCAAAAATAGAAACTTATTGTCCTCTGATATAATAACAAAGTAATATTCTATGGAAATTCGATGTAGCAGTCATTCAACAGTCCAAATGTAATTATCGTAATTTGTAATAGTCATATTGTAAACACAAGCTGTAACAGTCATTGTATAATCTGTAATAGCTTTCAAAATTTCACTTGTTTAACATCATTGTACTTCCTAGATCTAAGTTCTCTGACAACAGTGTGGCTCAAAAAAGTTCTAAAAGTCATTTTTTAAATTTGTAATAGCATTTATGTACTTCCTAGATCTAAGTTCTCCGACAGAAATGTGCATAAAAAAATCATAATGTATATCAAAAAACTTCGCAGTCTATAATAGCTTCTTAAGTTTCTATATGTGCAACACCCTTGCACTTCCTGTGGCTAAGTTCTTTGACCATAACCTACACGTTTCTGCATGAGCAACATCTTTACATCTGCTACATTTAAGTTCTTTGACCACAGCCCACATGTTTGTATGTAAACATAGTGTATTTGACGAGTGCAGATCGTAATAGTGAAATATGCAGCTAAACTTTATAAAACTGAAATATAGACATGACAATGATAATAAGCGTGTAACTAAGTCGCATAACTGTCACCACAGCGTAACTATAATAATGGTGCTTCATTTTTATGTAAGTACAGATATATTTTCGTCAAATGCTGCCTTGCCACATACAGTTGTCCAACTTGTATCTGTTTAGTCACCAGCAAATAATTTTTTTTTGTATTTATGCCGTGATCTCCAGCAGTGCAAATCGTAGAGGGAGACCAAGAGATGAATACACCAAGCAGATTCAGAAGGATGTAGGTTGCAGTAGGTACTGGGAGATAAAGAAGCTTGCACAGAATAGAGTAGCATGGAGAGCTGCACCAAACCAGTCTCAGGACTGAAGACCACAACAACTCCAGCAGTATAAACATGTACATGAACGTATAAACACCTGAGGATGGGCGCAAGCCCGAAACCGGTCGTGTGGCAAATAAACAACCTTTTATTGTGACTGGTAGCGCATATTTTTCTATACCCTACAAAAGAAAGTACTCTGTTCGGGGTGAAGACACGACCGGGAAGCAAGGACGGATGACGAATGGCGCCTCATTGTTCTCAGCGATGAATCGCGATTATGCACTACATCAGACGAACATCGGCGGAGAGCATGGTGTCATGAGGAGAGATCCCATTCTTTCACTGTTTTGGAGAGGCATAGCCATTGTTACTCCTGGCGTCATGGTATGGGGCGCCATCCGGTATGACTACAAGTGATGGATGGCAGTGATTGAGGGAACTCTGACGTCACAACGGTATGTCACGACATCCCATATTCTGATGCGTCACCTCTCACATGCAGTACTGTGGTGCCATTTCTCAACAGGACAGTTCTCGACCAACGCATGGCACATACCTCTTTCAACTATCTGTATGTCCAGCGGACAACAAGAATCTCAGATATGTTCCCCACAGAACATGTGTGGAACCAGCTGGAAATTCAGCTCCATCCCAGTTCCAATTACGACAGTTGTGGACCAGATTGCCTCACGAGAGGATACAACAGGTTTATGACACCCTTCCGAACTGAATCAATGTATGCATCCACGCCTGACGTCATACTGATAAGTTGATCCCTACTGCTAAGTTCTTCGCAAACTTGTCTTTATTTTGTAATCAGTGAAATAACATCAAACATGCTGCCAAGCAGTGAAGTTCCATTTCGATTCCACTTATCTATCTGAACTTATTTTTTTTTGTCATGCATCTGTATTCAATAAGAGCTTGTTAATTTTAATTTGATATTATCCCCTCTCTATTCTTTCTATTTCCTTCTTCTTCATCTTTGTGTCATCCGATCCCACTTAATGTAAGATATACACCCTGTTTTCGCATCATTTTCTTCGTAATTTGTCCTTTAAGAATTACCGAAAATTGTTACTAGAGGCAGCCTCTTTGAGCAGTGCCTTGTTGTTCATTAAATCAGGTGTTGATGTCCTAGAACGACGTACCAGAAGTTCTATCATCCAGACGGTCTAGTTGCTCTATGTTACCTGTAGTGTGCTGCAGGCATTAACTACTTGGGTTGAATCGTTTGTCACTACGCAGACAACTATCGTACACTGCGCATAATCGAAAAAGGCAACGGGAGCTAATGAACTCTTGCATGATGGTAAATATGAGGCGACGAAATACTCAGATGTTATTTCGCGTTCAGTATCTGATACAGGAAAAGTTATGAATCCTTTCGGAATCTCCACAGTGGAACGAATTTGTGATTTCAGATCCCACTCCGGAAAGTTACGTTTCCTGCCCATTGTGTCGTCAAAATTTCGAATAATGTGTGATATATGACTGCCAAAAGTCAATGGTGCACATGTAGTAATATTCAAATGGGTTGTTACTGCTGGACGTTCCGTTATGAGAACGTAGCTAAACTTCCGTAATATTTCACAAACGCTTCAAAATAGCGACACAAGATTGTGGACGTCTTACCCCAATTCTATAGCTCATAAAAACAACTGATGCCTCAACCACTAAATGAAATAAAGGTAACGATGGTAGAAGTCAGCCTTCACACTGTAATTCCACCTTCTTTGTCGTGTAAACAACGTATAGCGAGCCTGACACTGTACACACGCGTGTTTCTACGAAACTGTACGCTGGAGAGAGTAAAGTGAGTTGCGTCTCTTTTTATCTACCTATCCACTGAAAAGCGCATACTGGCTTCAGTATCTGAGCGGACAAAAGAGTAAAGAGTGTTAGGCATGTAGCAAAATATTCGTCGTTTTCCACACTAACACATACCGAAAATATTGTTTTGATTTCTTGAGTAAATCATGAAACGTTTGGAGGGTACCAGTTATGCCCGCCATTATGCATATGCAGCTATAAAAATTCAGTTCGAAACTGTTAATTAAAAACTCGGAAACTTGTGAAACCTTTCGAAAATGTGCCTTGTAAATAATTTTTAAAATCTGTTCTTAAACTTTCATTTTCTAAAGAAGTTAAGGATCATTTTTACTGTTGAGCTACGGGAAGTTGAATTATTGCTAGGTTTTTGATGCATAGCATCGAGACAAAGGCAAGTGTTCACGTTGTTTTACCTATATGTCGCTTATTGATCAATCTGTGAGCTGTTATACAAGAATACAAATTTTGTTTGATATGTTTTTACCTCAAAACGTTTTGTGTGTCTGTCATAAACTGTTTTTTTTTTTGTCTGATATTCTGCGTAACGCTTAATGACTGTTATATATATATATATATATATATATATATATATATATATATCTTTCGGACCTCGGTGACCATGCAGCTCTTTAAAATGAAAAATGAAATTACAATGAAATGAATGCCCCTAGCTGCATACAGGCGGGACTCGAACCCGGGATCTCCTGCATACATGGCAGACGCTGAGTCCTCAGTGGCTCAGATGGATAGAGCGTCTGCCATGTAAGCAGGAGACCCCCGTTTCGAGTCCCGGTCGGGGCACACGTTTTCAATTGCCCCAATTGACTTAAATCAACTCCTGTATGCAACTAGGGGTATTCATTTCATTGTAATAGTTATCTTAGTTATAGGCTTACTAAGATAAAGATCACATATTTACTTCAAAACAAATATAAAGCCGTTAGATGTAAGTAACATCACAAATATGTGGAATTTTCTTACATAGTACTTACGGCACCGTACACTGACAGAAGAAAATCGCAACACCAAAAACTAATCAGTGCAGAGTAATGAAATTTTGGCGATACGTTTGTCTAGGTAACATATGTAAGTGATTAACCTTACAGTGTCACAGGTTAATGTAAGCGTGAGATAAGCTATTGCAAATGTGAAATGCTGGTACATTCATAACCGGTGTATCCGCCAGAATGTTGAACGCAGGCATGCAGACGTGCATCCACTGTCTTCTACAGGTGCCGAACGTCAGTTTGTAGTACAAAGATACATGTCTGTTGCACTTGGCCGGTCAATACAGGGATGGTTAAATCCTGGCTGGTGATGACGCTGTGGTTGTCGTTCGATGATGTCCCACATGCGTTCGATTGGAGACAGATCTGGTGATGGTGCAGGACAGGGCAATACGTCGACACTCTGTAGATCATATCTGGTTACCACAGCTGTATGTGGGAGAACGTTATCCTGATGGAAGACACCACCCACAATGCTGTTCATGAATCGCAGCACAACAGGTCGAATCACCAGAGTTTATTCAGGATGTACTGGATAACTACGAGAGTGCTCTGGCTGCCAACAAAATAGCACCTCAGACCATAAGTCCTAGTGTAAGTACAGTGTGTCTAGCAAGCAAGAGGTTGGTGGCAGGGCCTAAACTGGTCTCCCCCTAACCAATACACATCCATCACTGGCACCGAAGCAGAACCAGTTTTCATCAGAAAACACAACAGACCTCCACACCGCCCTACAATGAGCTGTCACTCGACACCACTGAACTCGCAAAAGGTTGTGGTTTGGGATCAGTAGAATGGTCGCTGCAGGGCGTCTGGCTCGGAGCTTTCCTTAAGGTAACCGATTTCTAAGAGTTCGTTGTGACAGTGTGGTGTCAACTGCTATTCTAATTGATGCGCCAAAGCCAGACATGAGACACAATGGTCTTCACTCTCGATAGCGCCAGGTGGCCGTCCGGAGTCCAGTCTTCTTCCAACCGTACTTTCTCGTGACCACCACTGCCAGCAATCGTGTACCGTGACTGAAACTTCCTGGCAGATTAAAACTGTGTGCCCGACCGAAACTCGAACTCGGGACCTTTGCCTTTCGCGGGCAAGTGCTCTACCATCTGAGCTACCGAAGCACGATCACGCCCGGTACTCACAGCTTTACTTCTGCCAGTATCCGTCTCCTACCTTCCAAACTTTACAGAAGCTCTCCTGCGAACCTTGCAGAACTAGCACTCCTGAAAGAAAGGATATTGCAGAGACATGGCTTAGCCACAGCCTGGGGGATGTTCCCAGAATGAGATTTTTACTATGCAGCGGAGTGTGCGCTGATATGAAACTTCCTGGCAGATTAAAACTGTGTGCCCGACCGAGACTCGAACTCGGGACCTTTGCCTTTCGCGGGCAAGTGCTCTACCATGTGAGCTACCGAAGCACGACTCACGCCCGGTACTCACAGCTATACCTCTCACAGTATCCGTCTCCTACCTTTCGGTAGCAGAAGTAAAGCTGTGAGTACCGGGCTTCGGTAGCTCAGATGGTAGAGCACTTGCCCGCGAAAGGCAAGTTCGAGTCTCGGTCGGGCACACAGTTTTAATCTGCCAGGATGTTTCATATCAGCGCACACTCCGCTGCAGAGTGAAAATCTCATTCTGTGTACCGTGACTACTTATCTAAAAATATGGCATTTCAGTCTTTTGATCACTATTTTTTATTTTCAACGACCGGTTTCAGGCTAGCTGCCCATTTTCAGATCTGTAGTGACAAGTTACTCTGTAACTACAATATATGATCAGAAAATGGGCTGATAGCCTGAAACCGGTCATTGAAAATAAAAAATAGCTATCAAAGGCTGAAATGCCATATTTTTATTTAATGAACGATCGCGGAAATCTCATTAAGACAATCATGTCTAGTTTTGACTACTTTTCTGCCAAGCCTTTCTACAGTACCGCAGAAGCAACATTCATCTTCTCGTAACCCTATTACACGATCTCAATCAAACTCTGTAAGGTGCTGGTAAACGCCTCTCTGTAACTTTAAAGATATTCTTGACTAACAGCAACTTACCAGGTGCAATCTCAAAGGTAATTAACGCCCACGACCGTTTAAATCAAACCTGATTTTCATCCTCTTAATGGCGCAACTAGTTCCACTCTTAGCAATTGATGCGAAATTTGAATAGACGTCATCTTTCACATTTAGAAACACGCCTACCAACTTTCGTTTATGTCGCGCAACTCCTTTTTTCTCCGTCGGTATACTATAATAAATTGGAGATGTCTACTGATGCTAGTCTTCCGTCTAATTGATCATGTAACTACATGGATTGTTCAGCAACCCACGGTAAAGAAATAGAAAAAAGTTTATGTCATAAAGCTTCGGTGTACGCTAAAGAAGTGGAATGTGGGTAGTCGTGGAGTCAGTCCTCCTATTTTCTTTTGTATTTCTAAGCCATATCTTACAATTAGGCTGTGCGTGGCTATGAAGGCAAACTTACGTCTCTCTTAAAATGAATCCCCTCCTTAGAGATCGTTTATCTTGTGTGTAGTCAAATTATTTCGTTATTAACAAGTCGAATCCGCCAATAATTCACGTTTATGAGCAGAACAACCCACGTTACTGCGGCTTTTAGAAGCCATATACTTCGCAAGTTATTCTTAGGCTCTCCCATCTTTTGTTCCGACCTGAAACTGTATAACAGCCTTCCCTGAAGCCCGTATATCGTAGCCTGCGAATTGATTTTCGCTCTCCAGACTGCCACATAAAACAGAGGTAAAGGCGTATGCTTTATTAGTTCCACGTATTAGCATACTGGAGAAGCAGCGAAACAGAGAAACACGACGAACACTTGGAAAGACAAGCTATTCCGTTAAGGCGTGCCTGCTGCCATTAAAAAGCCCAACGGCAGGTTAAAAGCCGCTGATAACAGGGCACCAAGCCGTCGCTCCTACAAAACACGTCTAAACAACCCACCAGCTGCCGAGATGTTCAACAGACGTAATAGGTCGTGGGATCCGGCGGACTAGTTCAACAGAAGTTATACACTCATGCGTAATTTCAACAAGCAGTGCGAATGTTTAGTTATTTAACTTCCAAAACAGGTTTCCGGAACTGAAAAGTAGCGAGGTTCAACTAAATATCCGACTTCACCAAATAAAATTCACTGAGGGGACAAAAGTCATGGGATACCTCCTAGTATCATGTCGCACTTCCTTTTGCCTGGCGTAATGCAGTATCTCGACGTGCAATTGACTCAACAAGTCGTTGGAAGTCACCTGCAGAAATATTGAGCTATGCTGTCTCTATACCCGTCGACAATAGCGAAAGTAATGCCGGAGCAGGATTTTGTGCACGAACTGACTTCTCGGTTATTTCCCATAAATCTTAGATGGAATTGATGACGGGCGATCTGGCTGACTAAACAATTCGCTCGAACTGTCCAGAATGTTCTTCAAATCAGCCGCTAACAAGTGATGCTCGGTAACAAGGCGATTTATCATCCACAAAAATTCCATCCTTATTAGAGAAGATGAGGTCCATGAATGGCTGCAGATGGTCTCAGGTAGGCGAACATAACCATTTCCAGTCAAAGATCCAGTTCATTGGAGGAGAAGATCCAATACATTTCATGTAGACACAGGCCAATTTATTATCAGGTCCACCACCAGGTTGCACAGTGCCTTGTTGACAGCATAGATCCATGGATTCGTGGGGTATGCGCCATCCTCGAACCCAACCAGTAGCTCTTACCAATTAAAATGTGACTCATCTGACCAGACCATAGTTTTCCAGTCCAACCGGTATGGTCATGACTCCAGGAGAGGCGTTGCTGGCGACATTGTGTGTTAGCAAAGGCAGTCGCGTCGATCGTCTGATACCACTGCCCATTAACACCAAATTTCGCCGCTTTGTCCTAACGGGTACGTTTGCCGTACGTCCCACACTGATTTTTGAAATTATTTCACGCAGCATTGCTTCTGTTGGCACTGATAACTATACACAAACGCCGTTGCGACAGTCAGCCACTTAGCCACTTATTGGTGAAGGCTGCCGGTCTTGCTTACGAGATGAAGGCAGAGCTGCAGCATCGTTGACAGAACCGACTGCGGACCTTTGGTGCAGAGCCGGGTGGAGGGTCAGAATCAGAGGCTCAGACGGTCTTGCGACCGTGATGGCTGCAGATTCCTTGACTTGAGCCATAGGGTGACGAGGTTGCTGGTTCTGCTGAAGAGGTCAGGAGTTCACTACACTCAGCTGGCGGCTACACGGGTAGCGGAGGTTGTGTGGCGTGGACTGGGCGGTTTTTTAGGTTAGAAGGCCTCGGGAAAGTACGGAGTGGGCTGCAATCTCAAAGGGTGCATGGCAAATACAGGACGTACTTGGATCAAGGAACAGTCGCAATTGTGGTTGCAAATTGTTGTAGTTGTGCTGGGAAAGTCCCTGGGCTTCAAGCGCTAATAGAAAGCACAGAAGCTGAAATCGTTATAAGTACAGAAAGCTGGCTAAAGCCGGAAATAAGTTCTGCAGAAATTTTTACGAAGTCTCAGGTGGTGTTCAGGAAAGATAGATTAGGCAGAATTGGTGGTGGAGTGTTGTGTCTGTCAGTAGTGGTTTATCTTGTAGTGAAGTAGAAGTAGATACTCCGTTCGAATTGGTATGGGTGGAGGTTATACTTAACAGCCGAAGTAAGTTAATTATTGGCTCCTTCTACCGACCCCCAGACTCCGATGATATAGTTGCTGAACAGTTCAGAGAAAATTTGTGTCTGGTAACAAATAAATACCCCACTCATACGTTTATAGTTGGTGGGGACTTCAACCTTCCCTCAATATGTTGGCAAAAATACTTGTTCAAAACCGGTGGTAGGCAGAAAACGTCTTCCGAGATTGTCCTAAATGCTTTCTCCGAAAATTATTTCGAGCAGTTAGTCCACGAACCCAGGCGAATTGTAAATGGTTGCGAAAACACACTTGACCTCTTAGCCACAAACAATCCAGAGCTGATAGAGAGCATCATGACTGATACAGGGATTAGTGATCACAAGGTCGTTGTAAGGCTCAATACCGTTCCTTCCAAATCCACCAGAAACAAACGCAAAATAATTTTATTTAAAAAAGCGGATAAAGTGTCACTAGAAGCCTTTCTAAGAGACAATCTCCATTCCTTCCGAACTGACTATGCAAATGTAGACGAAATGTGTCTCAAATTCAAAGCTATAGTAGCAATAGCAATTGAGAGATTCATACCTCATAAACTGGTAAGACATGGAACTGATCCTCCATGGTACACAAAACAGGTCCGAACGCTGTTGCAGAGGCGACGGAAAAAGCATACGAAGTTCAGAAGAACGCGAAATCCCGAAGACTGGCTAAAATTTACAGACGCGCGAAATTTGGCACAGACTTCAATGCGAGATGCCTTTAATAGGCTCCACAAAGAAACATTGTCTCCAAATTTGCTAGAAAATCCGAAGAAATTCTGGTCGTATGTAAAGTACATAAGCGGCAAGACGCAGTCAATATCTTCGCTGCGCAGTGACGATGGTACTGTTACCGACGACTGTGCCGTTAAAGCGGAGTTATTGAACGCAGTTTTCCGAAATTCCTTCACCAGGGAAGACGAATGGAATATTCCAGAATTTGAAACACGAACAGCTGCTAGCATGAGATTCTTAGAAGTAGATACCTTAGGGGTTGCGAAGCAACTCAAATCGCTTGATACGGGCAAGTCTTCAGGTCCATATTGTATCCCGATTAGGTTCCTTTCAGATTACGCTGATACAATGTCTCCCTACTTAGCAATCATATACAACCGCTCGCTCACGGATAGATCTATACCTACAAATTGGAAAATTGCGCAGGTCGTACCAGTGTTTAAGAAGGTTAGTAGGAGTAATCCATCGAATTATAGACCTATATCATTGAGGTCGGTTTGCAGTAGGGTTTTGGAGCATATACTGTATTCAAATATTATGAATCACCTAGAAGGGAACAATCTATTGATACGTAATCAGCATGGTTTCAGAAAACATCGTTCTTGTGCATCGCAGCTAGCTCTTTATTCGCACGAAGTAATGGCCGCTATCGACAGGGGACCTCAAGTTGATTCCGTATTTCTAAATTTCAGGAAAGCTTTTGATACCGTTCCTCACAAGCGACTTCTAATCAAGCTGCGGGCCTATGGAATATCGTCTCAGTTGTGCGACTGGATTCGTGATTTCCTGTCAAGAAGGTCGCAGTTCGTGGTAATAGACGGCAAATCATCGAGTAAAACTGAAGTGATATCAGGTGTTCCCCAGGGAAGCGTCCTGGGACATCTGCTGTTCCTGATCTATATAAATGACCTGGGTGACAATCTGAGCAATTCTCTTAGGTTGTTCGCAGATGATGCTGTAACTTACCATCTAGTAAGGTCAACCGAAGACCAGTATCAGTTGCAAAGCGATTTAGAAAAGATTGCTGTATGGTGTGTCAGGTGGCAGTTGACGCTAAATAACGAAAAGTGTGAGGTGATCCATATGAGTTCCAAAATAAATCCGTTGGAATTCGATTACTCGATAAATAGTACAATTCTCAAGGCTGTCAACTCAACTAAGTACCTGGGTGTTAAAATTACGAACAACTTCAGTTTGAAAGACCACATAGATAATATTGTGGGGAAGGCGAGTCAAAGGTCGTGTTTCATTGGCAGGACACTTAGAAGATGCAACAAGTCTACTAAAAAGACATCTTACACTACACTCGTTCGTCCTCTGTTAGAATATTTCTGCGCGGTGTGGGGTCCTTACCAAGTGGGATTGACGGAGGACATCGAAAGGGTGCATAAAAGGGCAGCTCGTTTTTATTATCACGTAATAGGGGAGAGAGTGTGGCAGATATGATACGCGAGTTGGGATGGAAGTCATTAAAGCAAAGACGTTTTCCGTCGCGGCAAGATCTATTTACGAAGTTTCAGTCACCAACTTTCTCTTCTGAATGCGAAAATATTTTGTTGAGCCCAACCCACATAGGTAGGAACGGTCATCAAAATAAAATAAGAGAAATCAGAGCTCGAACAGAAAGGTTTAGATGTTCGTTATTCCCGCGCGCTGTTCGGAAGTGGAATGGTAGAGAAATAGTATGACTGTGGTTCGATGAACCCTCTGCCAAGCACTTAAATGTGAATTGCAGAGTAGACATGTAGATGTAGATGTAGATCTAGATGAAGATGTATTGTCGGTGGTAAGAGGTAATGCCAGTAATACGGTATTCTCGGCACTCTCTTGCCACTGTGTATCTCGGAATATTGAATTAGGTAGCGATTTCTGAAATGGAATGTCTCATGCGTCTAGCTCCAACAACCATTCTGTTATATAAGTTATATAAAAACTCTTGAAACCTTTGTGTTTCTTATACCCATACTTATCTTGAGATTACATTGCTACAGCAACTAAGACAGTTTTAATACATTACTGAAGCACCTATCTACACTCCTGGAAATTGAAATAAGAACACCGTTAATTCATTATCCCAGGAAGGGGAAACTTTATTGACACATTCCTGGGGTCAGATACATCACATGATCACACTGACAGAACCACAGGCATATAGACACAGGCAACAGAGCATGCACAATGTCGCCACTAGTACAGTGTATATTCACCTTTCGCAGCAATGCAGGCTGCTATTCTCCCATGGAGACGATCGTAGAGATGCTGGATGTAGTCCTGTGGATGGCTTGCCATGCCGTTTCCACCTGGCGCCTCAGTTGGACCAGCGTTCGTGCTGGACGTGCAGACCGCGTGAGACGACGCTTCATCCAGTCCCAAACATGCTCAATGGGGGACAGATCCGGAGATATTGCTGGCCAGGGTAGTTGACTTACACCTTCTAGAACACGTTGGGTGGCACGGGATACATGCGGACGTGCATTGTCCTGTTGGAACAGCAAGTTCCCTTGCCGGTCTAGGAATGGTAGAACGATGGGTTCGATGACGCTTTGGATGTACCGTGCACTATTCAGTGTCCCCTCGACGATCACCAGAGGTGTACGGCCAGTGTAGGAGATCGCTCCCCACACCATGATGCCGGGTGTTGGCCCTGTGTGCCTCGGTCCTATGCAGTCCTGGTTGTGGCGCTCACCTGCACGGCGCCAAACACGCATACGACCATCATTGGCACCAAGGCAGAAGCGACTCTCATTGCTGAAGACGACACGTCTCCATTCGTCGCTCCATTCACGCCTGTCGCGACACCACTGGAGGCAGGCTGCACGATGTTGGGGCGTGAGCAGAAGACGGCCTAACGGTGTGCGGGGCCGTAGCCCAGCTTCATGGAGACGGTTGCGAATGGTCCTCACCGATACCACAGGAGCAACAGTGTCCCTAATTTGCTAGGAAGAGGCGGTGCAGTCCCCTACGGCACTGCGTAGGATCCTACGGTCTTGGCGTGCATCCGTGCGTCGCTGCGGTCCGGTGCCAGGTCGACGGGCACGTGCACCTTCCGCCGACCACTGGCGACAACATTGATGTACTGTGGAGACCTCACGCCCCACGTGTGGAGCAATTCGGCGGTACGTCCACCCGGCCTCCCCCATGCCCACTATACGCCCTCGCTCAAAGTCCGTCAACTGCACATACGGTTCACGTCCACGCTGTCGCGGCATGCTACCAGTGTTAAAGACTGCGATGGAGCTCCGTATGCCACGGTAAACTGGCTGACACTGACGGCGGCGGTGCACAAATGCTGCGCAGATAGCGCCATTCGACGGCCAACACCGCGGTTCCTGGTGTGTCCTCTGTGCCGTGCGTGTGATCATTGCTTGTACAGCCCTCTCGCAGTGTCCGGAGCAAGTATGGTGGGTCTGACACACCGGTGTCAATGTGTTCTTTTTTCCATTTCCAGGAGTGTAGATCTAAATTAATTAACACTCTAGCCTCAACCTGGAAGCATCCATCTAGATCTATATTTATTAATACTCTAGCCTCAGCCTGGGTACATAATTGAAAAAATGGTAATATGGAGAAATATTGATGAAAATCTCAGGACATAAATTTGTGTTGTGACTGTTATGTCCTAACCAGGAAACCAAGAAAATGGTGTTAATACACAAACAAAAATGTAAATGCAAAAAATTTTTGTATCGCTCAACGGTGCACTGAACTGACAAACAAAAATCACATTCCAGTACTTATTTCATAACAGTCTATCATGTAGGAAAAATAAAGGAATATTTCAAGCTCTTCGCCAAGTACTGAAATGCTAATTTCAGAAAATAAACCGGTACAAGCATCGTTGTACGGCATGTAAATGAACTGATAGAAGTCATCTTTTTTGTGCTGGGTGGCTGAGAGAGAGAGAGAGAGAGAGAGAGAGAGAGAGAGAGAGAGAGAGAGAGATAAGGTGCATGATAACATTAAAAGTACAATGTCACTCAGATACAAACCAGTAAAGATTGGGTACACTCTATGTGTTGACACACGTGGTCTCTATGAGAGGAATGGAGTGGGGTAGGGCATTACATGATGTCGCAACGCAGTGTTACAAGAAAACTGTAACAAATTTCCCTCCTTTTACAGCAAATTGTAAAAAATTGCCTAGGTTAGAGAAAAATTGTAACAAGTAGATTTCAATGTTGCACGAAAACTGTAAAAAAACTGACACATGTTCCATCAAAATAGTAACAAATTACCCACTATGTTAGAGCAAAATTGTAACAAATTTCCTCCATCCTACAGCAAAACTGTAACGAATTGCCCACATTACAGCAAAACTCTAATAAACTGCTCCTCATGTTATAGAAAAACTAAAACTAACCAGTATTACAAAAAACTGAAAAAATTGTCCTTCATGTTGCAGCAAAACGTTAACTAAGGGTCCCCTGTTAGAGCGAAACTGTAACGAGTTACCCTCCATGTTACAGTAACACTGTACTAAGTTGACCCATCTTACATCAAAACTATAACAAATTGTCCCATGTTAAAGTAAAACTAAGAAATTGTCCGTCATCTTGTAGCAAAACTAGAACAAATAGTGCGTGTTACAGCAAAGTCATAACAAATTACACTCCATCTTATAGAAAAATTGAAAAACTAGCCAATATTACAGCAAAAGTATAACAAATTGATCTATTTTAGAAAGAAACTGTAACAAATTGAGCATAATTACAATGCAACAATATCAAATTGCCCTCCATGTTACATCAAAACTGTGGCATGTTGACCCAACTTGCAACGAAAATTTGAACAAATTGTCCCACGTTAGAACAAGATTTCTAACAAATATGTTACATTGGACGAAAGGATAGATCAGAATCTGATCCACAAAGATCATTCAAAAAACAGAACAGAATGGAATTGATCAGCACAGAATAGAATACATCAAAATTTCATTCAAACATGGAATAGAACAAGTTAGAATGGATCAGAATGGAATGGAGTGAATCAGTATGTAATGGTGGTGGTGGTGGTAGTTAGTGTTTAACTTCCCGTCGACAACGAGGTCATTAGAGACGGAGCGCAAGCTCGGGTTAGGGAAGGACTGGGAAGGAAATCGGCCGTGCCCTTTCAGAGGAACCATCCCGGCATTTGCCCGAAACGATTTAGGGAAATCACGGAAAACCTAAATCAGGATGGCCGGAGACGGGATTGAACCGTCGTCCTCCCGAATGCGAGTCCAGTGTGCTAACCACTGCGCCACCTCGCTCGGTAGTATGTAATGGAACAGCTCGTAATTTTATTCGCAAAGAGAATGAAACTGAACAGGATTTAGTTCAGAGATCATTAAAAATGGGATACCATTACGCCAAACGCAATTGGGGCAATTAAGGCCAGCTGATATGGCAATCACCATGCCCCTTCCTCTCCACACATATTACCGATATTGTTGGATGGAGTAATGATGATCTGTGATTGGAGACTGTCATTACCCCCCCCCCCCCCCCCCCCCCAATGTGTATTTATCTCGACTTGGCTTGGAGACGGTGAAAAGAGCATCTGCTGATATCAGCAAGTCTAATTATGACATTGACTAAGTAAGCTGAGATTTGTTCTTGCAAGCTGTGACTTCTTCCAACAAGCAAAAGTGATAGTCCGCGAGCTGACACTCATCAATGCTGGTAGTTAACACTTGTTCCAACAAGCAGGACGCTTAGAGTCATGAAGTCATATGTGTGGGTCAGTCCCCTATCCAAGAAGTAATAATCACACGTCCTTTTCGTATAACTTTGTCATGACATCATATGTGGATCACTGACCTTGACTGCATGACATCACAATCCAAGATGGCGTAACCGTGAGATAAATGTGGCATTATATTGCTCACGAAAATGAAACAGCCGCAGCATTTTACAGGTCATTAAAAATAATGCTACTGTCACATCATGTATGGTAGATGTTGAATTAGCGTTGAGACGCTTGGCAACCATAATAAAACAATTTAGATGTGGATATATTTCATTTGAGAGTGCATTGTGCATTACACCTAGTGCGGGCCGAAAGATAAAACTAATTGATTTGTTCTGATAGCTGCCAGGAAATCAGGCTGTTTGTGTGCTTGCCTGCTTAGCAAATTACTTTATCAAACATTTTTTTGTGCAGTTACAGGCTTCGTCAGGTTCGTTTTGGTACATTGCCTAATTTAGGGCCTAAAATGTCATCTACCGTACTTATCATTAGGTTCCAAACAGCGACAGAGCAGAAATGCTGCATTGCAGCAGCAGGCAGTGCAGGCCAGGTTAGTGATATCGCTGCTGGAGTACTTGTTTTTCTTCGAATTTTATTGTCCGTGTTAATACTGGGTAGTTTTAATTAAATTGATGGTGTTGCCGGTGCTGCAGTGTGGGCTGCGTACATTATTGAATGCTGAAACACCATAAGTATATTCATTAATATGTGCGCTCCGGGAGTATACTGAAAACCACAATAGTTCCACTTTCTTCCATCAGGTGAAAATATGGCGGTGTAAGCAATCAGAATGTGATGTGTTCTGTGTTTTGACGTCAGTGTGCTGTTTGTCGCTTGGCAATGTTTCTCAATTTCTTTTATGAAGTGAATTTTGGTGCAAAGTTGTTTTATCGGAATGGCAGCAATAGAAGCGCTGCATAGCAGGAATGTCGCCGACAGAAACGGCTGCGAAGAGGCCCCACGTCAGTAAATAGGCAAAAGAATATATCATGTAATTTGAAGAATCAGCAGCAGAATGGAGAGGGTAGTTGGCCATTCGCATGGCAGTTGTTGATGAAGTTGCTGTAGTTATAGCCGATCGTGCAGCACATACCTCACATTATGCAGCCAGGACTCAAGCTGTGGCACTGGAGTTTTCTATCCCCTGGTGAACAGTTCAAAACATTTGGTGGTGCTTTTTACACTTGTATCCCTACAAGATTCATGATGTGCAACAAATGAATACGCAAGATAGGCTACAGCTCCGTAATTTTGCTCTTCGTTTCTGGCACGCATGGAAATGGATGACATGCAGCCAGGGAATATTCTTTGGATGGACGAGGCACATTTTACTCTAAACAGCGCCATGAATTCACAGAGCTGTCGCATATGGGGGTCTACTCTACCACATGTTGTGCAGGAAGATCCGCTGCACTAATGTTATGTGGCTGTAGGTGTAAATCTTTACTAAGGCCTACAAGATTATTCTTTTAACTATAGCTTTGAAGGTTATTAGTTTAGTCAACTTAAGTCGTTAGTATATTGAGATAACAGTTAATGTTGACATTAATCCTGTCATTGAAATTATAACAGTTATAGGAAAAACAAATCTTGATTTTTGACGCTTCATTTTTATTGACCACGAATTTTCGGTGTTCTTTCAAAAGTTCCTTCATTGTTGGTCTGTTGTTCTTCAAGGAGATGATACTTAGTGGGCCTGTTAGGTGTACAGTGACATCTGCACGTTATAAGGATTTCCTTGTGCAACACGTGATTCCAGCTTTTCAAGAACTCATCTGCGTCCACACTATTATTTTCATGCAAGTTGGGGCGACTTGAAGGGTCGTTTGCCAGGTGAAAGATTTGCTTCGTGAAACCTTTGCTAACGCCCACATCATCTCTAGGTAATTTCAAGATACGTGACCTTCCATATCCCTCGACCTAAATCCATGTGACTTCTGGTTGTGGGGACATCTGAAAGGTTATGTCTGTCAGATGTCTATCTGGACTCTTTGTGATCCAAACGATAGTATACAATGACGTATCGGTCTGTTTACACCAGATATGCTGCTAGCAACTGTCGAGAGTGTCATTTTACACCTCACAACCATTTATCATATATTTTATCGTTCCTTCCCTTTGCCTGCTCCCACGCCGGATTCTGATTGCTTACAGTGCCATATTTTCACTTGATGGCGTAAAGTGGAACTATAATTCTTTTCAGTATACTCTGTGAGTGTAGCAGTTGATGAATATACCTACGATGATTCTACTAATTATACAGTCTACGCTGCAGTACTCAGCACACCGTTAGTTTAATTATAACCACCCAGTGCATATTGCCCAGTGATGTCACATTAGTAATACAATAAAGCACTTTTTGCGACTATCTGCTATGTTATTTCAGCCATAAGGGTGTTACTAATACCGTCACGCAATCAGTTCGTCATTCAGTACAGACTTTTGGTGAATTCCGTGTTGGTGCCCAACAATCATCGGAGGTCGCTTTGCACACTTGCACACTCACAATGAAAAGAAACCTCAATTTCTTCTAATAAAGTCTGAACCGAACAGCCTTTCAATACTCATGTAGTTCATTTCAGTTAGGAAAGATAAGAAGATACCGTACCACACGAGGTACTGTTATCTAACAAGTTACACTGACAGGCAAAGCTTAAGAACGAAAGTAGCTTTCGCACGATGCGTCATTGCCAAGTAACATAGCTTGATGGAACTTGGACCACGCATTGAATGAAGTACTACTTTATAGTACAGAAGGTAACTGAATAAAATGCCCAATGAGACGAGCAGAAATAACGCTTTCATTCAAAGGCAAAAATCACACTGAAGTCACCGTGATCGTGATGGTCCCCTACACATCACAAAAAGCGTGACGTGGTTCTTCATAGAGTGTATGATCACCAAGGGCGGCAGTTAAGGCTCTGCAACTTGCTTCCATTTTGGCCAGCAGGTTGGTAAAATGTTCTTGCGGTAGGGCGTTCCTTTCTTCCTCCAGGTCGGTTGACAACTGCTCGATGCTCGTTGGTGCTTGTTGAGTGCTGCAATACCTCCCCCAACTGCATTCCACACTTGTCCAATGGGATTTGTGTCAGGTGAAGGGGCGAGGCCTACCCATTCGCTGAATAACATCTCGTTCCAAGCACTCCTCAAACCACGGTGTTCAATATAGTCGCGCATTCTCATCCGAAAAAATGAATTCAAGCCAGAATGCACCCCTTAAGAGATGCACATGGGAAATGAGTACAGCGTCACAATACCGTTGACCGTTGAATGTACCGTATACGATTTCGTGGTCAGTACATTAATGCAGCATTATAGCTTGTCATGTCATAACACCTGGACTACCAAAACTCGTTTTCAACAATGTTCCTGAGTGTGCATTACATGTTCCCACCTCTCGCCATATGAGGATATGTCTACAACTTTTGTCCTTGAGTTTTGCAAACCAATAAACCAGAGGTCACATGTAGCCATTTATAAGGGTGGTTCAGCTGCCCCTAAATCTGTGTTTTAGCAATTCGCAATACTTTCAAATAGCACGTGCAAGATTTTGATATTCTCTCACTCACTAGATGCAAACTATTAGTCCTACAGAAAACACAGGAAATTTAATGTAGTTAAATTTTGTACGGGGAAGCGTTTTCGCTAGCGGCCGTGGTTTCCAAATTATCAAGGAAAACCTACAAAAGTGATCCTGAAGCACATTTTTCTTAAATAACACGAAAACGGTGACCTATAGTGAAAACTTCCTACAAAAAGGTCCCGTTCATTTTTCGCTAGGGCTAATGGTTTGTGCGTAGCGACTGAGAGAATATGAAAATCTTGTGCATGATATTTCAAGGCGTTGCAGGCTGCAAAAAAAACCAGTGGTAGGGACAGCTGAGTCATCCTGTGTGTATTTCTCTTTGAAAGAATTATTATTTTCTTACCCTAGTTTGTAGGGAACAAAAGAATTAATATTTTCAACATTTACGCCCTTCACAGTCGTTTGGTAGCGTGGTAAGTAATCTCTTCATCGCACTTGTTTATTCGTTTTTTTTGTGTTTTTTTTTTTTTTTTTTTTTTTTTTTTTTTTTTTTTTTGATCTCCTGAGTATAGTTCTAGTAATCAAATGAAGTTCATGGAAAAATAATTACAATAATTTCAAACTGATTAAGTCGCTGTGGCCTTACCATATGTAACAATGGGCTGAGCTGTCTATCTCTAGCTTGACAACAGAACTTCTCTTTATACTGGAACCCTGTTTTTTTTATTTTGATTGTGGTTCGTTGGCCAGCCTTTCTTCCATATACTTCTCTAAACGGAAGTACGCAGTCTAGTGCTGTCCCTGGAAAAACTTGAGGTGTTCGCGAAATGTGTGATGCCGGGCGTGGCATTCACCGAGTCGACCATGGGAAACCACCTTAAAAACTACATCCAGGCTGGCCGACTCACCGGCACTTCTAGCTAAGCCGCCAGACAGTTTGGCGCGCCTCCCGAAATCGCAAAATCGACGTGTTATAGCGTGAGGCTATTCAGGCGAGTCAATACGGCCATTAAATTGACGGAGAATTATATCTGTTACTAGAGTAAGAGGTTTGGCGCTAAGAGAAAGTCACGAACTTGATGGTACATATAATGGCTTATGATTTTAGCATAGGCGTTCCTATTCTGTTACGCCACACCCTAACCCAAACGTGATCTGTAAGACGTGTAGTCATAAAGTTTTAATTATCACCTCGGAAAAGTAATGGCACGTTACTATTTTTTTTTTCAGGTAATTTCCCCTCCAGTCCTGTTAACACCGAAGTCCCTGCGCCACAGTACCGCAACTTGCCGCTATAGGAGACAAAAACAAGTGTCGTAGCACATTGATGAAGTGGAGTATCGAACACAGATTCGTTTTCTCCATTTGAAAGCGGAAAACGCTTTAGCAATTTGTACTGAGGTTGTGGTATGGTAACAGTACACCAAGGTGGCGCAAACACTTCCAGTAGTCAAACAAGTATGACTGACGAAGAAGGAAGTGCAGTGATCTCTCAGTGAAGAGTCGGGAGTAGCAAGGGATATGGAGGCCCTGGCGTTCGAATATCTGCATGTCACAATCAAGGCGACACTGGAAAAAGTGAAAACAATCGTGGATCAGTTTTCAACATGTTGCACGACAGTCTGAACATGGCAAATGTGGCCGCACACTGCGTTCTGCTGCTGCTCACGCTCTTTAAAATTGCCCACCGAACCGAGGCAGCAGCGGAAATGTTGCAGCAGTGTCCGGACAATAGGTATGACTTTTTTACAGCCTAATCACCATGAACAAGGGCCGGGTGTATCACTTTGCTGTTCTCGTTCGCGGAATGAGTGTAGAACAGCTCACTAGAGGAGGACATATACACTGAAGTAATAAAAGTCATGGGATAGTGATCCCACGTACACAATGGCGGTAGTATCGCTTACACAATGTATAAGGGGCAGTGCATTGGCGGAGCTGTCACTTGTACGCAACGTGATTCATGTGAAATTGTTAGACTTTGAACACGGAATAGCAGTTGGAGCTAGACGCACGGAAGATTCCGTTTCGGAAATCCGTAGGGAATTCAGTATTCCGAAATCTACAGTATCAAGAGTGTGCCGAGAATACCAAATTTCAGGTATTGTCCCTCATCACGGACAACACAGTGGTAAAAAATGTCGTGTGATGATGGCCTCCCGTAGGGTAGACCGTTCGCCGGGTGCAAGTCTTTCGATTTGACGCCACTTCGGCGACTTGCGCGTCGCTGGGGATGAAATGATGATGATTAGGACAACACAACACCCAGTCCCTGAGCGGAGAAAATCTCCGACCCAGGCGGGAATCGAACCCGGGCCCTTAGGATCGACATTCCGTCGCGCTGACCACTTTTTTTAATAATCTTTATTGGACAAACTAAAAGTACATACATATTCACTATGCAAGATTTCTTCAAGGTACCATTTAAACATATACAAATGACTGTTAGTTAAACAAAAAATATTAAAAAAACATTAAATACAACAAAATATAACAAATTCTGTTTTCTTCCTTTTTTATTTGTTTTTTGGTCGATGCATGAGAACGTGGATAAGGGTGTTGCATCATGTGACAGGTAGGGATGGCACACTCCAACTTTGAGGGGGGTCAAGGAAGACGCTGCGGAGATAACCGGCAAACGTTTATCGGAATATGGTTTTCGGGTGAGGGTGCGCGGTCACAACTTCGTACCAGAAGTCAAGGACTGTATGCGGACCACCCTGAAACAGGTATTCTAAAGCCTGTCCTCGAAACCAGATTGGGGTATGGTGCTTAGCAAGAGGGTAGTGAAATGTCTGGGGCAACAACAGGAAATCCGGGGTTACCGTCGTTGGCGAGGCACGGAGGTAAAAGCCCACTATTCGTTGGATGAGAAGGCATACGCATTGTTTCAGGGGGCACGTAAGACGGGGCTCGTCGGTGTCTTCGAGCTGACAGTCAGGGCACAGTGGGGAGGTGGCCAGTCCTATGCGACAAAGTCGACTATTAGTCGGGAATTTTCCATAGACTAAAACATACCAGAGTGCAGACACAGACGACGGTAAAAAGGGTGCATGCACACACCCCCAAACCGTTCGCCAGTTAATGTCAGGTTTGGACAGCATAAACAAACGATAATAATCTTTGGTACGGGGAGGACGGGTGACTGGAAGATTGGCCCGATCGTAGCTGAGTTCTATGAAACAATTGGCGACGTGGTACAATAATGGAGAAATAGGTGCCACATTGATCGGTGGATCGAGAGAAGCTGGTCGGAGGATATCTGAGAGACTGCGTGTTAAGGAGGGGACCGGCCCCTGCCAGTGCCGCAACAAAGTGTGGACAAAGAGTGCAGAAGATCGTGCCCGCACGTTGACGAGTCCGAGGCCACCTTTTGCAGGAGTCAGTGTCAGAGTGTTGTAGCGGACTTTGAAAAGTGCCCCTGCTGACACGAAATATCTAAAGGCTGATTGGATGCGGCGGCCAAGGAGTAACGGTATTGGGAGGATCTGGGCGACGTGTACCAGTTTAGGAGCGATATACATGTTGACATAGGACACACGTTGGAGTTGGTTTAAGTTACGGTGCACTTGACCGTGGACATGGTGCTAATCGTCTGCAAAAGCTGCCGGTAAGCCAGGGCCACTGTGCGGTGTGTGAAGCTCGTAAATTCGATACCCAAGTAACGAAGGGAGGTACTGACTAGGAGTGGGTTCGGCACCATAGCCGGGAGGCCGCGCTCAGTGTGCATCATAGTCGATTTACGGACATTAAGAATGCTACCAGAAAGACGTCCATACTGGTGGATTCATTGGATGGCGTCATTGAGTTCCGTGGAGGAGCAGGTGAGAAAGAGGAGATCGTCCTCATAAGCCCTAGAGTGAAAGGTGTAGTCACGCAAAGTGAGGCCCTGCAGTCTAGAGGTAAGTCCAGTGATGAGGGGCTCAAGTACAATGGCATATAGTAAAGTAGACACAGGGCATCATCGTTGACGCACAGAGCGGCGTATAGGAATCGGTCCTATAAGCCTCCCATTGACTTGTACCATCGAGACCGCGGGAAGTAGTAACCGGCGAATGGCATCGACAAAAAGTATTGGGAACCCCATACGTGTCGCCACCATGAGGAGGAATTGGTGTCGAACGCGATCAAAGACACTCGTGAAATCGACGGATGCCAGTGCTGCACGAAGGCGACAAACCGACGCCAGTGAAATGAGGTCACGGCATTCTCCTAGGGCTGTTTGTAAGGTGGCCGCACAACCACGTGCAGTCTGCTCAGGTGAAAGGACCGTAGGTAAGACGGTGCGCATGGGCGCTGCTAAGAGGCGTGTGTAGATTTTATAGTCTGCATTCAGTAGTGTAAGGTTGCGATATGCAGGGACATGAGGCTCTCCCTTCGGTTTAGGCACAGGTAGAAGAATGCCAGTGACGAATTCAGGTGGAATTGGGAAGGAAGGAGTAAAGAGTTCCTGAATCATTTCCGTCCAGCGAGGAAGCATTAAAGTGGTGAACGCCTGGTAAAACTCCACTGGGACACCATCTGGTCCTGGTGATTTGTTCTTGGCCTTATTGTTGATCGCATCTACCACCTCTTCTGCGGTGATTGCAGACATCATGGACGTTGACTCCGCTACGGTGAGGGTCCGATCAGGGGAAGGACGGAGATCATCAGGAATTGGCGTTGCCATCGTTTCATCGTTATAAAATTGGCGATAATGTTCAGCAAAGGCAGACACCACTGCCGCCTGTGTTGTGTGGTGAACACCACCGGAGGTCGTGATGTGGGGGACGAAAAGTCGACGTCGACGAATATGGTCGGATGCGGCATGGATTGTGGATGGCGTTTCGTCGTGGAGGAGGTCTTGTCGTCGGGAACGCACCACGACACCATGCAGTCATGCACGTTGGAGAGAGAGAAGACGAGCTTTAGAACGCTGTCGTTCCCTATGGGAATCAGGTGATGGAGGGAGCGCATCGAGCTCACGGAGGACGGCGTAGTGAAAATTTGTCGTGTCTCGATGCCATGCTGCTGCTTCCTTGCCAGATTGCATGAAGACCTTTCTGATCGCAGGTTTGGCACGTTTGAGCCACCGATGGAACGTGGATGTGTACTGCGGGAGGTGTCTTTCGCAAGACGCCCATCTAGTGGCAATACATTATCGACAGTGTGGATCATTAAGGAGGGAGATATTAAGCTTCCAGTAACCTCTGCTGCGCCACACTGACTGAGTTGGCAGAGCCAGGGAGCAAATGACGACGCAGTGGTCTGAAAATGCAAGGGGCCCCCTTTCAGCTTGGGCGAGGTCATTGCCAAGGTGGGCAGAGACATAAAACCAGTCCAGTCTGCTCGCAGAATGTGCTGTATAATGGGTAAAACCGGGGGTATTGCCACGAATTTTCTCCCAAACGTCAACTAGATGAAAATCCTCGATTAAGGTGAGCAGCGCCGGGCATGGCGAATAACCAGGCATTTGGTCTTGCGGATGGAGGACGCAGTTGAAATCGTCTCCCATGATAAGGCGATCATAGCGTCCAGAAAACAGGGACGCCACGTCATGTCCGAAGAAAGTGGACCGCTGCCGACGGTTCGTGGAGCCAGACGGAGCGTAGATATTGATGACCCGCGTGTCGAAGATGGTAACAGCCATGCCTCTTCCACAGGGAAGGATTGTCGTGTCCTTGAGTGGGATTCCTTCGCGTATGTAGAAAGCCACTCCACGCCCTGATTGATCACATGTGGACGTGTATGAGGCGTAACCGTAGACTGGTGGTAGTGTGGCAACGTGTACTTCCTGAAGAAGGGCGTCGTCGACGTCAGAGGCCCGAAGCATGTCACATAGGAGTTGCAGCTTGGGTGCAGTGCCGATCATGTTGATGTTCAGTGTGGCGGACCGGTACGTTTGTTTCAGTGGTGGTGGACGCGCATCTACCATCACCAAAGGAAGTATGCTAAGGGCTCCGACAGAAAGTCCCGTCCCATCAGCTGCAGTGCCTCGCTTTTGATGTTAACAGGCAGCCTTGTCCGACGGAGGCAATTCATCCGGAGGACGGGGCGTATCTTCCTCAATGTTGTCGGCCCATGCTCCTGTGCCGTGGGTCTATCCAATGTCCATGGGAAATGCGTCGTGGTGAAAGAGATCTGGAGTTGTCGGCGGGGAGACAGGCGTCTCAACCTGCGCACAGATCGTTATATTGTGCGTGGCGACCTCCATGGTGGTCCCGCCCTACGAATCGTCTTGTTCATCGTGAAAGTTGTCCGCCGACCTCTGCGTGAAAATGTCGGCTGGTTGGGTGTCGTCTTCGTCGTCGCGGGTGGCCACGTTATGAGAGCCCGTGGGTGAACGGCGACGGCGTTTGCGCCTATGTGGCGAGCGTTGTTTGCGCACGTGATCCTCAGTGTCGGACGACGGCAAGGAGAAGCGTCGACCTGGTTCGAAGGCGTCGGTGGGTACAATGAAATTGTCAAACAGGTGTTGTGAAGAAGTACTGTTCGCCTCAGCGTCAGATACTGGAGCCTGTTCAGCGGCAAGGTCGTCAGGTGGGACATCCGCACCGTCCATAGGTGACTGGGACGGTGGGACGTGCCGATCGGAAGGACCGGGCGACGGACTGGACGAAACAGTAGACGTGACAAGAGCCGCTGCGTAAGTGACCGGTAGGGCGCTCATCGTGGGTGTGACGGGCGCTTCCGACAACGGAAGCTGCGCGATACATCGTTGAATGCATTCAGACCGTAGGTTACCTTCTTTCCCGCAACCGGAACAGCTCCGAGGTTGGCCGTCGCACATTACAATGGCACGGAAGCCTCCGATACGTAGATAGAAAGGCACGTGTTTCTGCAACTCGATGCGCACCTGTCTAACACCGTTTAAAACGAGATAGGTTTGAAATTGAACCCATCGTACGGCAACATATTCCAGAACGTTGCCATAGGGACGGAGTGCCTCCATGACGACGTCTGCAGATAGTTCGAACGGCAGTTCGAAGATCCTTATCGTCCGTGCGCCGAGACCTGCGCGATCGACGGTAACGGGTCCGACGTTGCCGTCGGAATGACAGAAGCACAGTCCACGTTTTACTTCTTGAAGCACCTTGTCGCACACCGCATCGTTGATCATTTTGACGTAGACGGTACTGCTAACTATCGACAAGTGGATACCAATTAGATCCGTTGGTGGTATTTTAACTTCATCGCGAATAAATCGTTCTACCTCCAGGGCTTTGGGTCGGGCGAAGTCGGAACAAAAGTTGAAACGTAATGTCTTCTTCCGATAGTTGTGCGCCATGGTGGCCTAGAAGGGAAAAACGGCACTTACAGCGGCCGAAGTAAAAACAAACACACGGTGCGCGCCTCGCCCGCAGCGCTCTGACGCGTGACCGCCTCGCAGCACTGCCGGCGGCAGACTGAGGGGGATGAAATGATGATTATTAAGACAACACAACACCCAGTCCCTGAGCGGAGAAAATCTCCGACCCAGCCGGGAATCGAACCCGGGCCCTTACGATTGACATTCCGTCGCGCTGACAACATTTTTTTTTTAAATTTCATTTTGTTCGTTTTCTGTCGTTGTATATGATCGGGGCGGACGTCGTAAGACACCCTTTTAAGTTCCTTGTTGATCTATTAACTCAGTTTTTTTTTTATTAGAGAGGGCGACTAACCCTCTGACCGAGCACGCTGAGCTACCGTGCCGGCAAGCCACTCAGCTACCGGGAGCAGACAACACAGTGACCAATTGCCTTCGCTTAAAACGACCAAGAGCAATGGCGTTTGCGTAGAGTTGTCAGTGCTGACAGACAACAATGCTGTGGAAATAATCGCAGAAAACAATGTGGAACGTGCGACGAACGTATCCGTCAGGACAGTGCGGTGCAATCTGTCGTTAGTGGGCTGTGGCAGCATAAGGCCGATGCGAGTGCCTATGATAACAGTACGACATCGCCTGCAGCGCCTCTCCTGGGCTCGTGAGCATGTCGGTTGGGTCACAGACGACTGGAAAATCGTGGCCTGATAAGATGAGTCCCGAATTCAGTTGGTAAAAGCCGATGGTAGGATTCGAGTGTAGCAGAAACCCCACGGAGCCATGGACCCAACTTGTCAAGCTGCTAGTGGCTCCAAGGTGGCTCCATAATAATGCGGGCGGTGTTTGCATAGAATGACTGCAGTACCTGGTCCAACTGAACAGATCATTGTATGGAGACCATATGCAGCCATTCATGGATTTCATGTTCCCAAAAAATGATGCCATATGACTGGACCACACTTCTGAACAATTCGGGCGAATCATTTGGCCACCCCGATCGTCCGAAATGGATCCTATCAAACATTTATGGGACATAATGTAGAAGTTAGTTCGTGCACAAAATCCTGCACCGGCAACACTTTCGCAGTTACAGACGGCCATAGAGGCAGCGTGGCTCAGTGTTTCTGCAGAGGACTTGTAACGACTTGTTGAGTCCATTTTACTCCGGGCAAAATGACAACCGACACTATATTAAGAAGCATCTCATGACTTCTGTCCTCTCAGTGAATGAGCATCAGTATCGACAACATTGATACAAGCTAATGACAGGAATATACACCGTGAGTTCTTGAGATGTAACATCATGTAAACAGTCTCTACTAGCGAGATACACTCAAAGCGATCGAAAGAAAAGGAAGCGAGACTAGAACCACTGAAAGCCTGCGAACGCTTCAGCTATTTGCCTCGCTGCACACAAACTGCAATTAACATCACAGACGTCTCCACAAATCACTATCGGGGTTCCGAAGCGGATAATGAAGCCATTAGCTTCGCCATCGTCTCCATTAGCGGCGCGGCCGGCGCTTTAAGTCTTAACGCCAGGTGCTAATTATGCGGCCGCTCCATTTGTCTGTCTACATGTTCCCTCCCCCTTTCCCCTCCCCTCTACCTTCTCCCCTCCCTCCTCCCCATACCACTCCTCCTGACGACTGGACTGTTCCAGAGGATGAGCAAAGAGATAGAGTCACGGGGCGAGCTCCTCGCTCGGCTGTTTGGTACTCTGCTTCATGTGAAGAGGTTTGCTACTTCCGTAGCTCCTCCAGCCTGTTTCTTATGTCCAGAGATTATTATTAGTGTGTTTCTATGCTCGTATGTCAGAGATGGCTTAACTGAGTACGGCCTTGTGACAAGAAAAGTACCTGTTATTACACAGTATCGGGCAGTACATCATATTTCAGTTTTCTAAGGCGCCAAATAACTTATTGCCCATTTTCTGTTTCTGCAGTGTAGCTTGGATTTACGGCAGACATTTCTCACATGCCTTTATCGGAAACGAAAATAATGGGTCATGATTTATAAGCAGTGTCTTTCTCGAACCCAGTTATTAAAATTCAGGAGCGTCTAAAATGATCTGATAGTCGGTTATCATAAAACGCCGATGGAGTTCCACGACTACCAACCTGGCAATATTCAGAAGCACAGCGTTAATCATTTTAATATATTTGCATCGAAGAACTCCAGAAAAAATGCAGTCCTAGTTGCGCATACTGAAGAAGGGAGTAGCCAAAATATAACTACAAGAGGCGTCCAACAAGTAACGCTGCAAAAGGTTTTTTTTTTTTTTTTCTCGGCCAATTTTAGTTGAAGAAATGCGCAATCTGGTGTAGGACATCACATTCCCGCTTCAGCCATTATAGTTATATGAAGTTCTGATAGGTGGCGACGCTGTACGTAGCCTTGAAAACGGTGTCTGTAACGGATGTGCATTCCAAGTAAAGAGCTGTCATTGAGTTTCTTCCGGTGCTAAAACAGAACATCGTGATATTCATAGGCACTTGCAGAATGTCTACGGAGACTTGGAAGTGAACAAAAGCTCGATGAGTCGTTGGCTGAGGCGTCTGTGATCATAGCAAAGAGGTCGCTTCACACCTGTCCGATCTTCTACGTGCCGGTGGGTCTCACATAGTATTGACTCCTGCATCTTGGGATTTGTCGACACCCTCGTTCCAGATGATCGACGGATCGCAATCAAACACTTCGCTGCTCAACTGAAAGTCTCTATTGCTAATGCCGACACACTCGTGCACCAGGTTGGGTACTCAAAGATGTGTGCCAGCTGGGTTCCTTGCGGCCTAACAGAAGACCATAATGTGCAACGAACGATCATCTGTACGGAATTGCTTGCGCGTTACGAGGCTAATCGCGATAAATTTTTGTCGAACATCGTCACAGGGTATGAAATATGGGTTCATCAGATTGAACCTGAAGCAAAATGGCAACCCATCGAGTGGCGTCACAACACCTAATCTTCGAAGAAAAAGCCCACCGGTTAAGTCATGGCGACGGTGTACTGTGTCTCTGAATGGATTATTTCGTTTGATGTCCTCCTTCATGATGCAACGATCTACTCTGAAGCGTATTGTGCTGCCCTGAGGAAATCGAAGAAATGGCTTCAGCCTGTTTGTCATCACACAAATGGAAACGAATTTCTCATACTCCGTAAGAACACAAGGCGTCACATGTCTGTGCACTCGAGAGTAGCTCACTGCTTTTCCCGATCCATCCTACAGCCTGGATCTCGCATCTTCCGTCTTCAATCAGTTTGGTCCAATGAAGGACGCACTGCGCGAGAAGTAGTACGTGGATGATGGGGAGATTATTGTTGCAGCAAGAGGTTGGCTCCGACGTCTGCCAATAGAGTGGTGCCATGCAGGCCTTCCCAGTAATGTGGTGTAAGGTCGTCGCACTGAAAGGAGATCAGGTTGAAAAATAGGGTTTTGTATCTAAAAGAGTGGGGAATAATGTGGAATATTGGAATCGTCAATAAAACCAACATGCTTTCAGAAAAAGAAGTGTTGAACGCCTCCGTTACCGAGGCCGTTAAAGGACGTCCATGCTGTGGCGTAGAACTATCCAGTAGACGGTTCGAATCCTGTTGTTGGAAAAATTTCCATACTATTATTTGGGCGGCGTTTGGAGGAAAAATGGTGGCGAAAAAGTCGTCATGACCACAAGTCGTGTCAGTGTTCTGAATTAAATTTCAAGTTTGTGCCAAGTCTCGTGGAGTAAGGGTGTGGTGATGATAATCCGTCTCTTGGATGCGGACGTTAAGACGGTTGGTTCGCTGCGGCAATTAGACAGGAGGGAGCTACGTGCCAGCAACACGTTATCCCTCTCCCTTCTCTCAACACCATACAACAAGAACAAGGCACTGCACTGCGAGCACAAACCCATTACTGTCCAGTCACTTGTCACACTCTGGCGGAAACGGAGCATTGAGCGCGGAGGAAGGAAGCCCATCCCACATAGACCGCTGAACAACCAGTTTTGGTCTGCTAGCCACCAATTCGGTCTTTCGTTCTATTTAGCAACTAAAAGTGTTGTGGCGGTGTACCGAATTAATGTGCTGTTGGAGTTTTTGCTACTTTCGCTGCGTTTAATCTTTTCGGTGCCGTTCTCTTAATTTATAACGTAATGATTATATAGAGTAGAAATATATCTGGAGTGAGCGTTGCGTTCTGTGCATGTTGTCAGCATTAATCTGAATTTGTCACCTGTTTTTAAGGCCAATTCACACTGGTCCTCACGTCCTGTCAATTCACGTCACACAAAATAATTCACAGTGCATTTCAACTGACAGCCTTCACACAGGCCGTCAATGGCCCGCCGCGTCACATCACGGGTCGTCGAGGTTTCTCGGGAAGTAAATTTTAACAGTATCGGCGTCTGCTAATAGCTTAAGTTAACCTATTTTCACCGCGCTTACTCATATTATAGTAGTGCATTTTATGCATTTTTATCTTCGTGGTATTTATTTTACTATTACGCCTCGTTTTCGTTGCAGATAGCAAATGTTTCGTGACAGCTTGGATACATTTCACATGTCTGAAAGCGAAAAATTATTTAGGCTTTACAATTACAGAACAAAGCTGACACCTATGATGTATGTTGCGATGGACACAAAAATATAGCTGTTTATATGACATAATTAGTTACGTAAGGGAAAAAACATGATGGGAAGGTAAACATGCTCTATTTATTTATTTATAGCTATTGTTTGTACTAATGTCGATGTTCTGAAATATTGTTTCACTCCTCAGCAGTTTATGAAACAAAACTGATCAAGAAGATACGTTATGGAGTTTGCTTTGGCTATTAATAATATTTGTCGTTGTTAGTTCTTCAATTCCGACAGCATACTCTGACTTTTTCTATCACAGTTGGTGATTCATAATCTCACTTTTACCGTTCAGTTCGGGCCTAAGCGAAATGGCGTGAAATGACGAATAGTGCAAATGCACGCTGACGTAAAGGTACCGTTACGTGATGGTCGGTCATTTTGCTCTTCAAAGTAAGAGCCCAGTTTATTCCACGTATCAAGTGCAAATTGATGTGGTGCCTACAAAAATCCTATACAACATCCAAAGCACCTATGAACGCAATCTGTCTTTACTAGTGATATAATGACATTCAAAATTTATAGGACGAATTACGGACAAAGCTAAGCCGTCCCAATATCACGATGGCAATGTATGTTGACAACTGCGCATCTCAGTGAGATGTTTCTACTGTGCGAATGAATAAAGATTTATTTATTTATTGTGAAGTACAGTCAACAATTGGAGAGAAATTCTGTTTATGGACGAAATGGTTTGTTTATTTTTGCTTCACCTATTCACGTTTAAGCCCCACCAGCCCTGTGTTACCTTCAGTGTTCTTTCATTATTATTCTCTCTGGAAATTATTATGATGTAACAACATCTTGTGGAGGTTAATATGAATTCCAGGTTAAAGTTGTTTCTACATAAAAAGCAGTGATAATCAGGCGTAAATTTTAAGTTAGTATTCATAAATAGGTAATCGGAAGAGAAAGTAACCGAAAAGATTACATTTCAACCAAGTTTGTACTAACTAGGACAATATTTCATACTGGAGTCACCGAATCGGCGTAACCAGTAACCTAACATTCACAATTATCTCACAGACGGCTCATATGCTGACTCAAATTTTACTGCCACGTTTTGTTTTTATTACCGCATATTTTCAGCTGTGTTAGTTATGATATACCCTATACATCAAGAAGATGGACAGTGATTAAGTAGTTACATAATGTTGTTGTACACATTTGCCCATTTCTGTCATGGAAAAGGAATACCTTGTATCCGAGAATCATGAACTAATGGCTATTTCTCAGATGACATAGAAAGGAGATAGGAGATGAGCGGCAAAATGGCGTGATAGTGCGTATATCCTGTGGCATATGTATCGTAATGCATCAAGGCAAATGTTTTGAATACTTATCTGAGAATCAGCAGAGTTCAACGTGTCACGAATATCCGCCGTCTCCACCCCGACTGATGACACTGAGTGAACGGGAAGAGTGGAATTTGCTTGACGGTAATGAAACCAGACGGCTAATGGCAGCCTACTGGTGGCTGTCACTACTTCACAGAAAGACGTTAGCTTATTTAGTCGTTGCAGTTTAAGTCTCTTGAGGTAAATTGTTCCTTAATTCAAGTTTGGTTTGACATTAATTGGAATAATTCTAAAGACTTATCTGCGAAGTACATAGCTCGCAAACCTCCTCTCCGACCCATTATTGAGTTCACTTCTCACACCTTCAAAGCATAGAGTTAACAAAGATGAATTTTCGTCATTTACAATGTCGCTGACTCGTCAGGATATTAGTGTCAAGAAATAACAGTTCAGAGATGCCGTATACGACAATATGCATTGTATATCTTCACTTTCGCCCAGGACAGCGATGTTATCAGGGAATCGTATCATTGATATATGTTTACCTTGGATTTTAATTCCACTCCTGAACTTTTCTTTTATTTCCATAATTGCTTCTTCGATGTGCAGATTGAACAATACCGACGAAGACTACATCCTGTCTTACACCCTTCTGAATCCGAGCACTTCGTTCTTGTTATGGCTGGCAGTGACTGAGGAAACTCTGACGACACAACTGTATATCGCAGACATGCTGCATCCTGATGTGTTAAGTCCCATGTGACAATTATCGTCGTGACATTTTTCTAATTTTTCTAATACTAAAATAGCTTCAGAACACTTTATTCTATTTCCATAAAACGTCAAAGCAACTTCCTGGATACTTTTTCACCAGGTGTAAGGAAAGCTCTTTTTAGGTAAGGTGGATAATGGTGTAAGTGGCACGAGGTGGAAGAAAGTAACGCCAAGACAGACGTGCGATGCAGTATAAAATCTTTATTTAGATTGTAACTATTGCTTTCCTTTTACAAAAAGTCGTATATACTTTTTTAGTACACATAAAATCTACATAATTCACTTCAGATTATTTAGTATCATCCTTTTTATTTCCGATCCAGCAGTTTCAGCTTTACAATAAAAAGGATTCGTTCCCTCCAATAATATACTTTTTCTTCAGGCAAAAGATCTAAATCTGCTCTATGACCTGCCTGTCTGATGTTGAGGTACTCCTGTGGACAAAATGATACTCAGATTTGTCTCCGATAGTGGATCAATTCGGACCTTGCCACAGGAGAGGATACAATAGCTTTATGATACACTTTCCAGCAGAACCAGTGTATGCATTCAGGCCAGAAGGGGTGCAACGTCATTCTGATAAACGAGCTAATACTTCTAGATATTTTGTAACCACTGTAATAACGTCACAAACCCACTGAACCCGTGATGTTTCGTTTCGTTTTCTCCTACGCTTAAACATGCTTCACTTTTTTTTCAGGCAGTGCATATATCACAAAGATCAAGCCGCGGAAATCGGAAAGGTTCGGGTTGTCGCTATTCACGCCCAGTATTCCCTAATATAATAGACTAGGATCGATCACGAAACCTTTCCCTCGGTTTCAGATAAGAGGGATATTCCGCGTTCACTTTAAAAAATTACTAGAAAAGTGTGGTTAAAGTTGATAAACAAATCTAAAATATTATTTAAAGATTTCTTCTCCCCCCTCTCTCTCTTCCCCGCTCCCATCCGCTTCCCTCCTTCCTTCCCTCCTTCTTCTTCCTCCCTCTCTCTCTTTCTCCTGTTCCTTCCTTTCCCGTGGTCCCTGTCCCATCCCCTTCTTTTTCTCTCTCTTCGTCACACACTCACACAAATCATGAGAACTCTTGATATTCCTAAAGTTCAACGTGAAAAAGGAGGACGATGAGGGAAACAAAATCCTGCGGACAATAAATGTCGTTGGCTGACAAATGGAATAACAAGCAATGATCCAGTCAACCCTCAACACATTCAAATGTCATATTTAAAAAATTGGTAAGGAGACAGGACAACGTACAACATTTTAAAAGCATATCACAGTCAACATGTAGTCAGTTAAAGAGGGTACTTCAACGCGTATATTAACAACAACTATCAATATCAAGTAAAAAATTATAAAATTTGACGTAGGTTAAATCGGACGCCACGCTCACTCAGTAGGAGTGTGAAGCCTTGTTTAAACAAACAGTGCTCCTTGGAGAGACACGTCATGATAGGCTCGTTCCGTCATAATATCAAACTTTATGGGCCAACTGTAGGCAGTGACTTATTGTGCCTCACCCCCAACCCCCCCGCCCCTCTTTCTCTCTCTCCCTCTCTCTCTCTCTCTCTCTCTCTCTCACACACACACACACACACACACACACACAAAGTTTTTGATTCAGAAGAAAGGTAGCAGGGCGACAATCCGCAGACATTCTGTCATACTGTATTTTTGATGTATCTTGTCGGCTGCCATATCGGCTTGTAGTTTCCAATTACACGCCGTTAGGCTTGCAAAATGGTACATCTTTAACTTTATGTTGTACTAGGAGAATGACGCTTTGTCCGTTTTGGATTATTTTCTGTATGAAGGACTTCTACATTTCCAATAATGTTGAACGGGTACTCGGTGAATCGAAGCTGTTGTATATTCCGTCAGTGATGTCTCGCCTGCTCAAATTTCTTGTCAGTTTCTCAGACCCGAGAGCCGCTGCTTATAAGTCAAGTAGCTCCACAATCGGCTGCATAGCTACGGATGAGGAGAGCAATGGCACTCTGGTCAGTACAAACGACGGTAAACTCGTTTTGGAGGCGATGCCCAAAGACACGTTCAGATATTATGACTGAATGGGGGAAAAAGTCCTCAGGCTGTTATCCATCCGTGAACACTTATTTGGTTCCATAAATTAGTGAAAAATCACGGAAGGCGCTCGTTCATTAATTTACAAAAAACATTCGATACAGTTCCATCTAAGGAACAAACTGCAAGCATGTAAAATATCTGACCAGCCTTTTGATTGATTTGAGGACTTGCCAGCAGATAAAAGCTTCGTTTTTAGCACAAAAAGACAGACGCAAACGGACTTTAGGCACATACACTGGCTTCTGTTCACGAATTACAGAGTGTTTCAGGGCGAATAGTAAACATTTTAGGAAATGGTAATAGACTCTAATTCGGACGTAAAGCATTCCATATATAGCATGCGTTCAATTTTTTTTTTTTAAATGCCGGTACAGAGATACTACTGTTTTCAGAGATAAGTTTTCATTTATCGTGTTGGTACTCCAGTTGCTAGGGTTTTTTTATCGACTGACATTTCTGATTCGAAGTCTGAGCTGTAAAGTTCTGCTTCAGTGTACGTAATTGATTTATTTCGACTCTTATCATTATTGGTTGGTGAATAATACTGTAACGTGTATTTGTCGATATGACATTTTGGTACGGATTTTGTAATAATGCCGTTACTACTTGCAATGAATACGACAGACGATTATCTATCACAGAATATCAGAATCAAGAGTGCTTACTGATGCATTGCGTAGTAGTCATATCTCATCCGACCATGCAAATGTGCCGTTGAAATGCAAAACATTATTCAGCTGCTAGAACGTAGTAGTTCGTCAACAAGCGCACGTGGAACTTCCACAACTGTCCTTGTTCCATGTACAAGCATATCGCCGACATTACGTATGCAAGGTACCTGTCCTTATCATTCACAACTTATTAAACATCTTCGGGGAGATAAAAGTAGGCGATTGGAATTTGTCGTTGGCTACTTACAAACAGCTGAATAGCCTCATTAATATTGTGCAGTGATAAAGCCATTTGCATTCGTGACAGTATGTATATAGCGAGCGAGGTGACTCAGCGGCTAGCGTGCTGGGGTCGCGTGCGAAAGGACGACGGATCAAACCCACGTTCAGCCATCGTTATTTAGGTTTTCTGTGATTTCCCTAAATTGATTCAGGCAGAAACGGGGATGGTCTCTTTGAAAAGACACAGCCGACTTCTTCTTCCATCCTTCTCCAATCCGATGGGACCCATGACCTCGCTACTTGGTCTCCTCTCCCAAATCAAACCAACCAACCAACAGTAACGGTATAAGTAACACACGTAATTTACGTAGTTGGTCCAGAGAAAACACACATTCCTTTGTGGAGACACATTTTGAAGAACGCTTCTCTGTGAATGTGCAATGTGGTATGCCAGACTATCAGTAGATTGGGTCTGTTACGCCACCGCATCGTCTTACAGGGTAGCAGTATCTAATTCCTTGAAAACGAGTTTCCAGTGTTAATGGAAATGTTCTTTATGCTACTAGGGATGAGTATGTTCTTTCAGCAAGAAGTGGCCCATACAGACAGTAGTCGTCAGCTAACACATTATCTAAATCTAACTTCCCTCGGAAGATAGATCAGCAGAAATCGTGACATTCCTTGGTCACTAATATCCAAGATACTTACCTCTTTAGACTTTTGGCTTTGGAGATGGTTAAAGGTCAAAGTCTACAAAGAAAAAATAAACTCAAGAGACGAAAATGCACCGAGGATGAAGAGGGGATTTATGTAAATGACCTTTGAACTTAATTATGTGCCTTTGTTTAATATCTACAGTGACTAATTGTTTTTTGGGTTACATTCTAACAGCTGTATCTCTGTAACCAATAAAAATTGAACAAATGACTTAGGGAATATTTTATTGCAATTAGTCTATAGTACCACCTGCTAAAATATTTATTATTTCTCCTGAATCACACTGCTCACAAATGAGTTGGCGTCTCAATAGTCGTGAGACTGTTCGAACAGTATTGTTGTGAATATTGTACGTAATGAATTTGCATCATCGAAATACTTTAGACAAAAACAGATATACTTGCAAGAGATTGACGCTTCGCACAGCGTCTGGAACCTTATACTCAATTCGATTACTCGAAACCGTCACAACCGTAAAACACGTAGGAGAATGCAACCGTGTTCCGATCGTATAAAATTTTGTTTAGAAAAGGCAGATGCCAGACTGTCATCCACTGGAAGAATCCTAAGGAAATGGTACACATCCTCCTAGGAGGGCGCTTACAAAATACTTGTTCAACCGACTTCTTAGAATTGTGCGTCAGTCCGTATCCTTTGCAGGTAGAACCCACAGAGGAGAAGAAATGATTCAAAGAAGAATAGCACGCTTTATCCCGGTTTCGTTTAATCATCGCTAGAAAGTCATGAAGACAAATCAACGTCCAGTGACAGAAATTAAAGGAGAAGTGCTAAAAGTGCTGTTAAACTTGCATACGTTCTAAGAAGGCACCTGGGGTAGTCATGTTTTTGACCCGCTTCGTAGCATCGTTTACTCGAGAAACGGGGAGCAATAGTCATTGGATGGGATGAAGGAAGTTTAGTTCGGACAGGTATAACTAGATCCTTCTGGTGTTAGTACTGTCATCAGGAGAAATCAGCCAAACCTGACCACGATGTATTGCGTTTGCCAGCGATACAAATTTGCAATTAAGCACTCGATGGAATAACGCTGAGCCCCTATTCGAACTGTTGTGTATCATTGCTACGTTCACTGAAAGTGTGATGTCTTCGAGCATTGCTTCAAGAAGGAGTTCTGTATGCCAAACGCCCAGTCTGTCGTGCTTCTCTCAGATCTCATCACTAGAGAGAGCGGTGGCAGTTGGCGTGCAAGCACGCATACTTGACTGGAGACCAGCGCAGGACTGTTCTCTTCACGGATGCGTTCCGGTACAGCTGACAAAGCGACAGCAGACGTGTTTTGAACAGTAAGAAGCTACAGCACTTTGCCTTTCGAGAAACACCCTCGTATTTGATAGAATACCTTTATATAGACGTCCAGACCTCCGTCCGACGAGGGCGTTGAATGGACAGATCTTTAGAGATGACACCGTTATTACCAATGTAATCAAGTATGTCGGCAGGTTAGATAACGATTTCATGCTACAAGGACTCTTATCGCAAAGTAATACATTCGACCAAGCGAGGTAGGATTATCATTCAATAACTGAGGGATTTAAATTCCCGTACTGGCCTTACAGTTTCCGGTTTTCGTGGTTTCCTCAAGTTGGCTACGAGGATTGCTTGGATGCTTCATTTGAAAAGAAACGGCTAGTGTGCAGTCTCATCTTTCTCCAATCTGATATCGTGTCCGATTTCAAACGGTTCTGTCGTTTCCCGAACGATAAGTCCCAGCCTTGCTTCAATACATCCTACAGCAAATAACCTAGCACATGGACTAAGCAGTTCGATACACCGATCGTTTACTATGAACATGAAGGTATATGACCATGACGCCGTTGCAGTCAGAGCATGCCCTTGTTATAGCCACAAGAATACTGTTGTTGTTGTGATCTTCAGCCTGAAAACTGGTCTGATGCTGTTCTCGACATTAATCTAGCCTGTGCAAATCTCTTCATCACTGAATAGTTACTCCAACCTACATCTATTTGAACCTGGTTATTATAGGTATGCCTGAGTCTCCCTCAGCAATTTTTACCCGCCACACTCTCCTCCGTTATGAAACCAAATATTCCTTCATGCCTCAGGAGGTGTTCTACCAACCGATCCCTCCTTTTCCTCAGTTTGTCCCACAAATTTATTTTTCCAAAATTCGATTCAGTTCCTCCTCAGAAATTATTCATTCTGTACATCTAATATTCAGCATTTTACTGTAGCACTGCACTTCTAAAACTTCTATTCTCTTCTGGTCTGAACTGTTTATCATCCACGATACAAGTCTGCACAAGGCTACTCTCCAGACAAATGCATTCAGAAAAAGACTCCCCACTGCTTAAATTTGTATTCGATGTTCACAAATTCTTCTTTTTCAATAATTTTGTTTTTTATTGCCCGTCTGCATTTTAAATCCCTTCTACTTCGTGCATCGACGATTAATTTGCTGTCCACATCATAAAACTCATTTACTGCTTTCAAAGTCTCATTTCTTGAGGATCGCCTGGTTTCATTCGACTTCAATCCATTACACTTTTTTACTTTTGTTGATGTTCATCTTGTAAACTCGTTTAAAGACACTGTCCATTCCATTCAACTGCTCTTCCAGGTCTCTGTAAAACCGTAAAGCATTTTTAATTTTACCAAGCTTTACGTCCCTTTCCAAATTTCTTCTTGGGTTCCTGTACTGCTTGCTCAATGTACAGGCTGTCTGGCATATACAAGCTACAATCCTGTCTCAGTCCCAATTCAAACACTGTTTCCCTTTTCCGTCCTTCGACTCTTACAACTGCAGTCTGTTTTCTGCACAAGTTGTAGATAACATTCTGCCCTCTGTGTTGCACCGCTGCCAACATCAAATTTTCAATGAGTGTAGTCTAATCACCGTCAAAACTTTCACTAAATCTACAAATGCTATAAAGGTATGTTTGCCTTTTTTCGTCTTATTTTTCGAATCATTATTGCCTCGCTTCTTCCTATTTTCCCGCTGAACCCAAACTGATCTTTCGTGAGGTCGACTTCTATCGCTTTTTCCATTTTTCTGTAAACTATTCGAGTCAGTATTTTACAAGTTCGGCAACAACCACACATGGCATTACCTGCATTTTCTTGCAACTGGTTTTATTGCGTTCTTCTTGAAGTCAGTGTATTTCGCTTGTCTTACGTCATGTATGTCAGGTATAGTAGTTTCAAGGATGTCAATAATTCAGAGGAATATCATTTTCTGCAGGTGTCTGGTTTTCACTTAGGACTTATAGTACTCTGTCAGAGTCTTCTCGCAGTATCCTATCTCCCATCTCATCTTCATTCACCTCCTCTCCCCTTTGTATTATATTGCCTTTATTTTCCTTGTACAGCTCCTCCATACACTCCTTTCACCTTACATGACAGAATGCGCACTAGAGACCGCCATAAACAGTTCCCAAAATTTTCTAGTTTTTGTTTGTGCTTTGCGTGAGGTTGTGATTCGTACAGCATTTGCAAATATTTCAAGTTCTACACATTTAAGTGCAGTGCAAACATATTAAAACTACTTGGAATACATTGTTAACTTTTATGTAACTGTTCCGCTGAATAGGTGAGGAGTCCACTATACGCAGGAGGCGGCTACACGGGTAGCAGGAGCTGTGTGACGGGAACTGGGCGTTTTTTAGGTTAGAGGGTCTCGGGAACACGCCAAAAGGGCTTCAGTCACAAAGGGTGCGGGCGCAACACAGGAAGAACGTAGATACAGGAACCATAGGTGTAACAGTTGTAAATTGTGGAAGCTGTGTTGGGAAAGTACCAGAGCTCCAACCGCTAATAGGAAGCACTGATGCTAAATTCGTTATAGGCACTGAAAGCTGGTTAAAGCCACAGATAAACTTAGCTGAAATTTTTGCGAAGAACCTAACGGTGTTCCGAAAGGATAGGCTAAACACGGTTGGCGGTGGCGTGTTTGTTGCTGTTAGAAGTAGTTCATCTTGTTGCGAAATTGAAGTAGGTAGTTCCTGTGGGTTAGTATGGGCAGAGGTCGCTGTTGGCAACCGCAATAAAATAATAATTGGCAAAAAATACATGTTTAATTCCGGAGATACGCATAAAATATCATCCGAAACTATGCTAAACGCATTCTTTGAAAATTATTTCCAGCAGTTAGTTCATGAGCCCATGCGAATAGTAATCAGCAGTGAAAACATACTTGACCTCTTAGTAACAAATCGTTTATCGGCTAATAATGTCATCAAAAGATTTAAAAAAATTGCAAAACGATGTAGAAAAGATATCTGTATGTCACTAAAATTGGCAGTTGACTCTAAATAACGAAATGTGTGACGTCATGAGTGCTAAAAGGAATCCGTTAAACTTCGGTTACACGATAAATCAGTCAAATATAAAGGCCGTAAAATTCAACTAAATACCTAGGAATTAGAATTACAAATAATTTAAATTGCAAGAAACACATATAAAATGTTGTGGGGAAGGCTAACAAAAGACTGCGTTTTACTGGTAGGACACTTAGAAAATGTAACATATTTACTAAGGAGGCTCCCTACTCTACGCTTGTCCGTCCTCTTTTAGAATACTGCTGCGCGGTGTGGCATCCTTACCAGATGGGATAAACGGACTACATCGAAAAAGTTCAGAGAAGGGCAGCACGTTTTGTATTATCGAGGAATAGGGGAGAAATGTCAGAGAAATGATACAGGATTTGGAGTGGACATCATTAAAACAGAGGCTTTTTCCATTGCGGAAGAATCTTCTCACGAAATTCCAATTACCAACTTTCTCCTCCGAATATTTTGTTGACACAGACCAACATAGGGAGAAACGATTATCATGAAAAAAAAGGGGAAATCAGAGCTCGTACGAAGAGATACATATGTTCGTTCTTTCCGCGCCTTATACGGGATTGGAATAATAAAGAATTTTGTTAGTGGTTCGATGAACCCTCTGCCAGGCACTTAAATGTGATTTGCCGAGTATCCATATAGATGTAGATGTAGGTCCTGGAATGCTTGTGAGACACATACCGAATAGGAATAACGGCGGATATTGCACGGATATGTAATGGAATTCAAGCAGAGCACGGGAGCAACACAGTCAATGGATGTATCTTGCTCGTAAAGAGTGTGAGTGAAATAACTTGTCGGGTTCTGATAGGAGTGAGTAATGGAGTTTTTATACTTTGGAAGAACGGAAAGTCACAGAGTGCGTAGATGGTGATGGAACTCCTGGACCGCCGTCTCTTAACTGCTACGCGCGGTTGCTGAGCCATCTCCACTGTTCAAAGTTCTGCTAAACGTGCTAGCTACCGGGCCGTCAATCACCCATAATTACTAGGGACTGAATCCTCCTCCTCCAATGCATTTTTAGTTAGACCAGGACCTAATAATTGCAATGAGTACATTTCTGGATCGTTTATAATGACAAACTGATAGTTTGTACAAGTATCGCACACATCATGCGTCTACCTGTACCTGACACAAAACTCTCCACCTTCAGCTGTGGCAGCATATTCGTATTTTAACGAGTGATTGTTCCGACACTGTTCGAGCGTCAAGCAAGCTCAAGTCACAACCACTGCATGACAGGTGATTCAATTATTTTGCTAATTTAGTCTGAGAACCAATTTGCTGTATGGCTCACTGCTTCAAAATACAAAAGCTAATCCGTTATTGTGTGCCTCTTCTACACTCATGTAAATTACGTTCATAATACGGTACATTGATTGATGCCTTTAATCTGTGGATGGTAGCAACAGCATTAAAAAAGTAATACGATAGTACCAACTCATTGGCTGGAATGTCACTGAGATAAATATCGATCGCTAGAAAGTGAGATGTGAGTATGGAATTAGGTTTTGTCTCGTCATTGTGTTTGAAAAATAATCGATATCTGATTAGCTCATACTATGTAAAATATGATCTTTTGTGATGCAATATATTAACAGCTGGTTTTATGATGCCCCGCTTTGATATAGTTGAATTACTTTAATAGAGTGACTGTAAAAAGTGTCTAAAATGAAGTAGGGAAGTGCTTTCATTTTGCATTTGGTGGAGCTACCTTGTCGCAGCTAACCCATAAAAAGCCTATTATCTCACTACCACTGTATATAGCTCTCTGTCCGAACAGGCTTTGGAAGGCCCAACGGTACCGACCGGCCGCCGTGTCATCCTCAACCACAGGCGTCATTGGATAAGGATATAGAAGGACATGTGGTGAACACACCGCTCTCCCGGCCGTATGTCAGTTTCCGAGGCCGGAGCAGCTACTTCTCAATCAAGTAGCCCCTCAGTTTGCCTCACAAGGGCTGAGTCTACCCCGCTGACCAAGAGCACTCGGCAGACCGGATAATCACCTAACCAAGTGCTAGCCCAGCCCGACGGGGCATAACTTCAGTGATCTGACGGGAACCGGTGTTACCACTGCGGCAAACCTGTTGGCCCTGTATATAAATAATAACAATGTTATGACTAATTTTATGACAAGCAAACCAAAAGCGAAACCTGAATCCCTCGCCGATAACGGATTGAACAAACTAATCTGTAAACTTATTAGTACTTAAAATAGCAGGAAATCTGCAAATAATTTATATGTCGTCGCGAGATGTCACTTGGGTGCGTGAGTTTGAGGATTTGCGTGAACAGAGCTGCAGCTGTGGCTGCACAACCCCGTGAGGGCAGTCAGTGTCAGCGAGGGTGCCGAGACACAAGCACTGGCGTGAGAGACCAGCTGGACACAGGGAGAACTGAGAGGGCGACGAAGCAAGTAACGTGACGAGGATCCACGGAGTACCACCGAGTAGCCGAACGCGACAGATTTGATTGGGAACCTGAATAGCTGTGGTCTAGTTGGCCATCGGTAAGAGGAGCGTGCTATCCAAATGGTGGAAGTACGGCTACAGTACAGAGCAGTATGTTCCTGGCGGTTCCTGGAAATTTGGTGTTGGGTCAGAGTCTTGAGCTGTGTGAGTGTATTTTCATACACCACTTCCCTCATTTCTGGTGCAAGTTGTTCCGTCCCTCGTGCAACAAGTATTTTGCTTATAGGAAAGAGCAGACCATGTTACTGGTAGACACAGAGATTCTTCATCTGTGCAAGGGTGAGTCCTTATTATAACGCAGTTGTTAATCACTTTTAATACATTACCTCTTATTCTTAGTACTTGAATTGTAATCATTTCTACAAATTGTGCAGTAGTAGTCATTGAATCACGAAGGTATATTATTGTACCTTTGTTCAAATGGTATTAGCATGGCTAGGAAAGAAAACCCTTGGCATATTTGGTGCCTTCAATCTAGTGCTGTTGTACTTACCGCTGTGGTTCCTTTTACAATGAAATGTGTGTGTTGGGAGGGGGAGATGGGAGAAGAGCGCCTCCCGTTGGGTAGACTAGTTGCCCAGTGCAAGTCTTTTTAGCTATCACCACTTCAGCGTGTCAACGAAGATGAAATGATGGTGAACACAACACAACACCCAGTCCCCGAACGGCGAAAATCTCCTATCCGGCAGGGAATCAAACCCAGACCGTTCTCATGGAATTCTGCCGTGCTGACTACTCAGCTATGGAGAGAGATCCTTTTGGAAGGAGTGAATTATGAATCTGGGGACCGCTCCGGTCGCAGGTTCGAATCCTGCCTCGGCCGTGGATGTGTGTGATGTCCTTAGGTTAGTTAGGTTTAAGTAGTTCTAAGTTCTAGGGGACTGATGACCTCAGAAGTTAAGTCCCATAGTGCTCAGAGCCATTTGAACCAATTATGAACCTTGCATATCCTTATTAATGTTGTTGCCCATAATGCCAGTTTCGAGTACAAGGACTATATCTATCTTGGAAAATTAGTTGGAAACATTCTCTCATCTTGTTGTAATTTAAAAGTGTAAGGAAATTCATTTCACGTTGCGATCTTCCTGATTTCTTGCCAGTGTAGTATTTGGCAAAGACTGTGGGCAAGATTACTAGCAGCAAACGTTTATATATATTGTTATAATGAGAATATATTTGGTTCTCTGACATATGAGCATTCAGTTCACTTTTGAATCTGATCGTGTTCTTAAATCGTTCTCAAACTGCCCCAGTGTAAATTTTTATGTTATTTGTTTTTGATTTTATGATTAGAACCTTTGAAACATGTAATATGCTTTTCTATTATAATATGGTTATTGTCTTTTTTCTTACGGGAGAGGGGGGGGGGGGCAGGCATTAGTCTATATATTACTAAATATTCGTTGCCTTTCAACCCCTTGGTGTTGGATTTTAAGGCACTGCTCTTACGAAATCTTTGTCAAAGTTTTAAAATTATGATCACTCACCGCTTCACCCATCCCTACCACTTCCTCTTACGTCACAACTTATGTTGCAGACGAAATGATATCTTGTGTTACGCCAGAGCCAATTTTTAATATGCGAAAATTTAAGTTAGAGACTTTTTATTCAGCAGCTGGCGATCAGATGTCGATAGAGTATTAGGTATCGACCATTGAACGGTGAGAGCGCACAGTTATCGAACCGTTAACTGGCGATACTGCGGCACATCGAGCTGGCACGACTGGATGGCAGGGCCGCCGGAGAGCCCACGTGGCGGTCGTGCGCAGGTACTTCCCCGGCGCTCTGCCCTGCCCTGCCCTGCCGTGCCCTGGTCCCCGAGTGCCTGCAGCGGCGACGCTCAGCCCCCGGCGGAGGCGCCGACAGCGGCAGCTGTCGCGGGTGACGGATGGCGCCCCAGGGGCCGAGCCGACCCAATCGATCAGCCCGCCTCCCAATTACAGAGTCCGCTTTCACACGGGAGCTGACGTGCCGCGCCGCGCCGCTCACCTCTGCCAGAGGACCTCGCAGCCGATACGCGATCGCCGGCGCGGTCACACCGCAGCCGCCAGCCGTCAGTGTGCGGGTCACGTACCTTAGACCGTGTTGGACGATGCGACAAAGACTGGACGAGTGTCCAAACGGCATCTGGGTACTGCACCTGGCTCGGCCGTGATGATACAGAGTCTCAGACGTAAACGTGTCCAGCGTACTCAGTTTGCTGCGATTCATGGTCAATCTACACAGCACGCCAACGGAATGCTAACAGAACTGAGCTACAGAACTACCGTCCAATATCAACAATATCCTGAATATCTCATTCTGGAAACATCCCCCAGGCTGTGGCTAAGCCATGTCTCCGCAATATCCTTTCTTTCAGGAGTGCTAGTTCTGCAAGGTTTGCAGGAGAGCTTCTGTAAAGTTTGGAAGGTAGGAGACGAGGTACTGACAGAATTGAAATTGTGAGGACGGGTCGTGAGTCGTGCTTGGGTAGCTCAGATGGTGGAGCACTTGCCCGCGAAAGGCAAAGGTCCCGAGTTCGAGTCTCGGTTCGGCACACAGTTTTAATCTGCCAGGAAGTTTGAGCAACAATATTATTCGTTGTAGAATCTTAGAAAATATTCTGAGCTTAAACGTAATGACATCGCTCGAACAGAATTAACTCCAACAGAATTACCTCCTCCAGAACAATCAGTTCGGATTTCGAAAAGATCAGTCATCTGAAACTCAACTCGCACATTTCTCACATAACATACTGAAAGCAGTGGATCAAGGGAGTCATACAGATGCAGTACTTTTCAACTTCCGAAAACCATTTGACTTACTACCAATCTTATGCTTGTTATCAAAAGTGCGGTCGTGTTTGTTATTAAAATTTATGACTGCGTTGAGGATTTCTTGGTATGAAGACGCAGCAAGTTATCCTGGACGGAGAGTCATCGGACCACGCAATTTTGTGTATATCAAAGGGAAGTCAGTTCTGTCCCTTACTGCTTCAATGGTTCAAATGGCTAAGCACTATGGGACTTAACATCTGAGGTCATCAGTCCCCTAGACTTAGAACTACTTAAGCCTAACTAACCTAAGGACATCACATACATCCATGCCCGAGGCAGGATTCGAACCTCCGATCGTACTACCAGCGCGGTTTCGGACTGAAGCGCCTAGAACCACCCCCCCCCCCCCCCGGCCACAGCGGCCGTCAGTCCCTTACTATTCATGTTAGAGATATACCGAGTGATCAAAAAGTCAGTATAAATTTGAAAACTGAATGAACCACGGAATAATGTAGATAGAGAGGTAAAAATTGACACACATGCTTGGAATGACGTGGGCTTTAAGCAGGATGGCGCTCCACCCTATATTGCGGACGTCGTTTGGTGATGATCGTGTGCTCAGCCGTCAGTTTCGTCATGCTTGGCCTCCAAGGTCCCCAGACCTCAGTCCGTGCGATTATTGGCTTTGGGGTTACCTGAAGTCGCAAGTGTATCGTGATCGAGCGACATCTCTAGGGATGCTGAAAGACAATATCCGACGCCAATGCCTCACCATAACTCAGAGCATGCTTTACAGTGCAGTTCAAAACATTATTCGTTGACTACAGCTATTGTTGAGAAATGATGGTGGACATATTGAACATTTCCTGTCAAGAACATTATCTTTGCTTTATCTTACTTTGTTATGCTAATTATTGCTATTCTGATCACGTGAAGCGACATCTGTCGTACATTTTTTGAACTTTTGTTTGTGTTTTTTTGGTTCTAATGAAACCACATGTAATTCCAAGCATGTGTGTAAATTTGTACCTCTTTATCTACATTATTCCGTGATTTATTCAGTTTTCAATTTTATACTGACTTTTTGATGGTGATTGTTTCCGCTGTGCACAAACTCTAGGGATTGATCGATGAAAGAACACGGAACAAGAATGATCTAATGACCTCATGTCCAGAAATGCATGGTTTCCGCGCTAGAGACCATTTATTCAATCACACTTTGTTACAGAGACTGCTGTCTAATACACGCTGTACCATGTAGCCATAATTAGAGGACCCATGATTTCCTTCTAGAGGGTGGCACTGTTCCTCATACGTAATGCCCTAGCGCCCTCTCCTGCCATAGTAATTGTTATGTTGTGTCAGATTCACTTCTCTTGCTGACTCACATTGTAGTGGATGTGATACGGCGTTGTGCACAATGTTTTCGTATTCGAATCGAGAGCCTGCCGACATGTTGTTTGCATATGGAAAGGCAAATGGCAACGGGCGGAGGACAGCAAGGTTGTATCACGAGACCTATACCCGCCGATAACAAGCACAGCATTCAATGTTTGCAACGGTGTTTCGCCGCTTGTCTGAGACACGGTCGTTTCAGGGAGCAGGAAATCATGAAGGACGTACTCGAAATGCTCGAATACAGACTTGGAGGAAAATGTCATTAACACTGTGGAAGGCGACCGCCGTGTCAGTTCCAGGCAGTAGGCCCGGCACTACAGAGTAAACCAGACGACTGCGTGGAACATTCTCCATGTGTAGGATAGTATTCAGAACCCTCATGGTATGGTGATAGCGGTGGTGCAGCCGGAATGTGAGGGCCGGGATAATTGGCGACCGTGTTTTGGAACCAGCCTTCCTACCACGTCGCCTAACAGGCCGGAACTATCGGCGTTTACTGTGGGTAACTTTGCCTCCACTGCTGGAAGAAGTCCCTTCGATGATTCGAAGGGTCATGTGGGTGCTACATCACGCTGCTTCAGCCCACTTTGCAGTTAATGTTCGGACGCATCACGATCGTGTCTTCCTTCGTCGGTGGAATGGACGAGGGGGCAGAGCTGCATGGCCCACTCCTTCACCGGATCTCAACCCGTGCGATTTCTGGTTATGGGGCCATCTCAAAAGTATCGTGTACGAAGAGCCCATTCCAGACAATGAAGCAGCGTTTTCATGATGCCTTTGACACTGTTCGGATGCGGCCTGGTCGATGTGAAAGAGTGACAGGACATGCTTCGGAGCATACACGCATGCATTGAGACACATGGAAACCATTTTCAACATATACTGTAACTGTAGCTGCATGGTACAGCGCTTATTAGACCGCAGTCCCTGTAACATTGTATGACTGAATAAATGGTCTCTAGCATGGAAATCATGCATTTCCCGACATAAGTTCATTAAACCTTTTTTGTTCGCATTTTCTCATCAAGCCCTAGAGTTTGTGCACGATGGAAAATCACCCTGTGTATTAATTACCTTACGGTCGATATTAATACGAGGGTTATTCGGAAAGTAGGAACGATCGGTCGCGAAATGGAAACCACAGTGAAAATCCGATGAAGTTTTGCACAGGTGTGTTGGACAGTGTCTCTAGTATCCCCTTAGATCGCGTTACGTCGCTCTTTTTATTTCTGAGCACACAGGGAGCACATAAAGATACCTAGAACAATAGTGTCTCCCGCCAAGTACGAGGGCCTGGTCAGAAATTCCACCTGAAGCTATGCAGCCAACATTACGTAGCTGTCGTGCGTTTTCTTCTTCAAGACAATTCTCAGCCGCATTCTGCAAGGTCAATGAAGATGCTCCAGCATCGTTTTCAGTTGTAAATGTTTGATTACCCACAATACAGCCCGTAATTGTCTCCCTCTGAGTTTTATCTCTGCTCACATGAACCGCTAGCTATGAAGACAACATTTTGGCACAGGCAACGAGCTGTAGGCCAGCGTAGAGAATTGGTGAAAACCACTGACGGCTGCCTTCTATAACGAGGGTATTGGAAAATTGGTACAACGCTACGAAAAACGTCTAAATCGGATCGGCAACTATGGAGATAAGTACTGGAAGTTATAGCTAACTGTTCCAGATGAAACAGTTTTGATTTTCACTGTGGTTTCCATTTAGCGACCTATCGTTTCTGACTTTCCGAACAGCCCTCGTAGTTACCTCAGACTCACCGGAAATGATGCAGTTATCTGTAATGAAGTACATTCTGAAAGAAACTGCACAAATATTCAGTAATATCTTGATAAGATTTCAAATCAAGAAATGTAAAATTACACACTTCACAAAACAAACAAAAAACTTGGTATCCTATTACTGTAATACCAGTGAGATCCAAATTGAATAGGAAACTCATACAAATACGTCAGTGCAACACATCGTGGGGACATGGAATAGGGCTATCAGGTATCAAACGTCATTTTATTCGTAGAATGCTAGGGAAATGCAATGAGTCTACCAAGGAGATTTGTTACAAATTACTCATGCGACCAAGTCTACGAATATTGCTCAAGTATGTGGGAATCGTATCACACAGGACTTGCAGAGGACATTGAAGATACACAGAGAAAGAGATTCCAAGAACGATGACTGTTTTGCCTAATACGCGGGAGAGTGTCGCAGAAATCTTGAAACAACTGAACTGACAGACCTTTGAAGGTAGACGGAAACTATCCGGAGAAATCCTACAAACTATTCGGAGAAATCGTACTTACAAAGTTTCAGGAACCGGCTTTGAATGATGACTCTAGGAATATACTACAACCCCTTACATCTCTCTCTCATATCTATAGTGAGGACTACATCAAACTAACTACAGCACGCACAGAAAAATATAAACAATTATTCTTTCCGCGCTCAGTATGTGCATTTAACGGGCAAAGCCCTATCACAGGTACAATGCGAAGTATCCCCTGCGATGTACTACAAAGATGTAAAACGGCAAGCAATGGAAAATCGAGTCATATTCAAATGGTGGTTAACTCTAGACGGAACTTCAACAAAAATGGTTCAAATGACTCTGAGCACTACGCGACATAACTTCTGAGGTCATTAGTCGCCTAGAACTTAGAACTAATTAAACCTAACTAAACAAAGGACATCACACACATCTATGCCCGAGAACATCAACAGAATTCCACTTTGCCTAGCCCAATACTTAACAGTGAAAGGGAGGTTATAGGATGCCGCCCTGTAACACACGCTACATACTATCTGAACAGACGCGGAAATAGGAAAAATTTTTCAGATGTCCAAAGTCGGACTGATTCATTAACGAATCGTGGTTTTAGATCACATGTGACATGCGTCACATCGGTACGAGAGCAAACTATGTTGAAATTTTTCATAACAAATGTCTTACGACATGATATACTTTTCCCATTCAGTAACTGAGAAATGATAGTAACTTAGGAATTAAGTGGGTTGATTAAAAATTCTATGAACGTGAAATTTAAAATTATAAGTGCGACACTTTCTGTTCGCATTGGCAGATCGGACTTGGTCAAGATAAAAGCAGCAGGTTCTACGGAAAAAATATAAATAGTGAGTATTTTAATGAAATATCCACAAAGGCGCCTTAATATGTGGCGACCACGCTTGCTAATTCTGATCAAAAAACTTGCCGCTTGATCCGTGAAATGAGTTATTTACCCATAATTTTGATACCAAAAAGGGGAAGAACAACATAATTAATTTAATTTATCGTTGCTTATTACTCAATAAGACTTACATGGACAATATGTCAGTACAGATACGAGCAAGAAGGAACGATAAGAACATCTAACAAGAGAAGAATGAAACAAATGACAAGAAAGATAGAGATTCTCCCTTTTACTCATAAAGATAGAAATCAAACCACGTTACTACGATTCCAGTCCAGACACTACGCAAGTTCTTTTCTCGTCATAAAAATATAGTTTTCTGTTCAATAAAACATCACTATTCAAGATAAGTTGTCCACTCCAAGAAAGAAAGAAAGAAAGAAATCATTGTGGTGCTTCAGTCCCTGATACAAAAAGTTGGAATATAGCACCATAAGGCCCTAGCAACGGTTAAGTTTATTAATGGCAGATGCAAAGCTGGTAACGAGTGCTGTTGACAAATTTAATACAGTAAACTTGTGAGACGTAGGCAATAGGAAAAGTGTCGTACAAACATTTCAGAACGTCGACATTTATTTGCAAGACAAAATATGTTCACAAAACACATCGAAGAAGATTTAGAAAGCAATACATAGAGTTTGTTTAACGCATGCATTCTCTTAGTGTTCCTTTCTAAATACGAAATAACGCCAAAATCAAGCTTTTTCTCCTTCGATTGGTTATTCTACGAAAACTCTTTCACCAATTTGTGGTCTTACTTGGGCACAGTGTACACTTTTGCTTTGTCTAGCTGTCATAAAACATGCAACATTTTTCGCTTTAAGATATCTGGCCTCATTTGTGGAAGAACGCTCATAGGAACAAAAGAGGATGAAGCAAAACTCCACCGACCAGCTTTGACAGGTTGTTCAGTGATGCCTTCCGAGTATTTTGGTATCAGCGTCCAAATTCTCCGGCGACTCGTCACTGAGCAATAATGTAATAATTTATTTTCTTTGTTACAGCAATCACACTTTTTTCTGCGAAAATACCTTCTTAAGAGTGAAGAAGCCTGTAATATGCAATAAGTAAAACGTACATCACACAACACAGAGCAATTCACGAAGCCTCAGACGAAGCACTGTGCTGTGATGCGGTTGCGGTCGCTGCGGGAGCAGCTGACAAGGGGAATGTGCGAATCCTCACAGATTTGATTCATACGTACAGGATGTGTAGAACACGACTGGCACTACGACATAGGTACACATGAAGACGCAACTCTCAACCGTTTCCGAGAAAACCCAGTTTAAAAATTTTAAGAGTGCTCGTAACATTCAATGGTCGCTCGTATTCGTGGAATCAGCAGGCTAGCGTTTAAGCGATTATTCTCAAATGCGCAAAGTGTGTGGATCGAACCTCCCTATCGGTACTGCTGTGTGCGAGTTCCACCCCCCCCCCCCCTCTCCACCCCCCCCCCCCCCACGTAATTCTAACGACAGAGGTGTTATGCCTGTGAATCACTGTATGAACCCATTTTCCAGTTTTTACTACAACTATTATTGTGTCACCAGAAACAGCTGCATGTCAAGAACGATTTTCTGTTGGTGGAGGAAAAAAGGGAAATTTTTCAGACACTCAGATGGTACTTCATTCGTATGTTAGATCCCGAAGAATCTGCTTCCGAACGCTCCAAGATGTTTGATTTTACGAAAAAATGTGATGATGTGCCTAGTACTTCAGCACGAAAAAGTTAACCTGTTTGTGAAACCGAATCTCTTTACAGTGAAGTTTCAAAGGTGTGATTAAAATGGCAGTCGTGTATAGCGAACAACTCTTTCTTCAAAACAAACTCATCGGTTCGAATCCTTCTGCAGTAATAACCCAATAACATATGGATATTGGAGAAGAAATATTTTACAACGCTTTTGAAATGCTAGCAGAGAAACGGTTCGTGGTATAGGACGAACTAATTGCCCAGCAAGAAACCAATCGAGGAGGTCTGTTTGAAGAAACCGAAGAAGTGGCTTCATCTTCGTCAGACGATTACAAGGCCGAAGAGATGAAGGTGAAAGTGGACAGCGATAATGTTCCGCTGGATTACAAGATTAGCGTCGCCGGTCTTTCGAGGGAGCATCCAGAATCGAATTGTTACTACTGTTCTCAACAGCAGGTATCGTGAGCGAATGGACACAAGATACAGCACGTGCCACCGACATTTGGACTGTTGTTCACTATTTTCAGTGCAAAGCTGATACGAAGCTTATTGGGGCAAGAAACCAAACACAATAACTCCGTAACGAGCCACCAGAACCGTGGGTCCCATTACACGAAATTCTCAGAAGGTATCTCTGAACAACCGCTGAAGGTTATCGGTGGAGATCTGGTTCAGGCACCATACAACTCCTCACGGAACTTTCGTAATGGGCAACGAAAAGATACCAAACGTTACAATAAACACTGTGAAGACACAAAAGCACAAATCCACGGCTATAGCATGAGTCGGCGCGAAAGGATTAGGTTGACTTCCTATGACACCAGACGGTGCCAATGTCCTCCCACGAACTTCAGCTACAAAACTTCCTTCAAGAGTAACTATGACGTAGGCATCCTGTTCCGTTGACGGCATGTATGAATCCCCCATTCGAAATTCAATGACGAATGTTTTCACAATCCTTTCCGAAAAGCATGAATCGAGCTTAAGTCAAAGTTTCCGACAGGCACGCTCCCTTCGGTAATATCTGATACTATTACAACAGGTGACGACCAGATCGGAGGCCGGCCAAAGGAAGCACACGCGGCTGTCATTTGATTGAAGGGGTGCTGGACTGTGGGTGCAGAGCTTTCCTCTTGAACTGTCAAAAGGATATTTACGGCACATGTTGTCTTCTTTCATTTTGGCTTTTTTTCCATAGTTGCACATATAGAAGCTGTGTAGATTAATTACTGTCTTTAGCATCTATAATAAAATACATAATAAGATTTTTCTTACAGTAGTTAAAGACGGTAATTAACCTGTACAGCTTCGATATTTACTGTATTTTCTGTCTTAGGACGCGATGAAACAATCAATTGACTAACTCCAACGAAACTCCTATCTTTTCGGTGTGTCTTCCACAATTCTTTAGGAGCCCCATACACAAGCTTTTTGTCCAAACCGGCTTGTGTTTGGAATCAGGAAACAAAAATAAGACGTATGCCAGAGGATTCCGTTGTCCTGTACCCACAATGGAGCAACAGAAATATACTAGAGATGTTTTGTTAGTTTGTTTTTTTCATTTTTCATGAGGGACCATAATTTTTTTGAGTGGAAATATGAGTTCGATTCTAATGTTAGTCGATGTCAGTATCAATGTCTTCCTTGTCATTGGGGAATAAATACGTGTTTCAGTCTTCTTAATTTGTTTGCAACGGTATCTTTCTTCTCTTCACGTCAGAACTAACAATATTCCTGGTAGATTAATTTCAGTTAATTATAACGGGGGATCAAAAAATTTCCGTTCGAAGGCACCACAGTCCGGAATGAGTGTGCCAATCATTCAGAATAGCCGTGAGCATTGAGGCAATCATCCCACTGGCGTACCAGGTTGTAGATACCCGTTCGGCAAAACACAGTCTCCTGCTGTGCGAAGAAGTCCGTAACTGCCCGCTGCACATCATCCTCGAACGGGATTCGTGGACCCTTCAAGTCCTTCTTTAAAGGACCGAAAGCGTGATAGTTGCATGGGGACAGTTCAGGGCTCTGCAGCATTTGGTAGAGTGTCTTACATTTGGACTGGCGTAACTTCTGCGTTACGACATTTGCGATATGGGGACGTGCGTTATCATGAAGCAGTAACGTCTCTTGTCGCACACCAACGCACGACGATGGTTTTGGACAGACGTGGTTCCCCATAAACATTCTTCACTCTCCTTTGATCGTCTACCGGTGTTTGACCTTCGCAGCAAGATGGTCCTGTTGCACGCATCTGGTAATAGCGTCACCATAGTTCACGTTTCCGCATTTACCGCACGCTCGTCGGAAAATACGCGACTGGCACGCTAACCCCTCGCCTACATGTCAGTGATTATATACCCGCATCGGAGTAGCACTACATTGGGACCTGCGACAGACTGATTTCTTGAATACGAAGTTTAAACAACATGGCCTCACTGTCATTCACAATTGCCAGACTTGAATATTATCACCTAGCAGTGCTGTTCACCAAAACTAATTAAGAGTCCTTTACCGCCTCCAATGCACTTCAAGGAACTTGACAAGTTTCAGTACGAAGAGTGTTGTGATTTTTCATCTATTCAGATTGATGCACGTCGATCTCCAGGAGTACTGAATTTCTTTTTGGTTGCTAAAAGTAACTGTACGCCCTGTTAAGTCGCTAAACTGCCCAACATCATCCGCACCCCGCCTCTTTCCGCTAAGATAAGCAGATTCGTTACTTACTTTAGTAACAACGCATACAACGTAGTGTAAACTATTGTTTCGTCTAATTTTTTCGATTAAATTTGTAAATATAACTTTGACTTCCGAATATTTCATTTGGGAGTCCTTTAGTTCGACTTGCTTGTGAAACTGCAGGTCTACACAACGTGAATACGTTTTCCTGTTGTATATGCAGTGTGTCCCAAAGTCCTTGCATCAAACGTCTAGGGGTGGTAGATCACGTCATGGCGAATACCTTCTGTCAGGGCCAAAATGTTCATCGACACCCAGCTGGCGCCAGGCCTCTTTCGTTATCGTTTATGCCTCCGAGATGCGGCAGGGTGTGGGCACTCTACTGCGTGCGTATGTGATGCGTGCTGCCTATACTACAGTCATCTGCTCCGCGTAATAGAGAGCAGATCGAGTCCTTGAGTCGCTTCTAAAACAATGGGGTTGGAAAAAAAATATTGAGACGTCAGAAACACATCGTCACAAAGGCTCAATAATAATGAGATCTGGTGACTATGGTGGCCATGAGATGCGACAATTGATCCTCGTGTGGACGATGCGAGTTGTGTGAACAGGAGCTTTGTCGTCTTGGAACACAGCTTCACCACGGAGAACAAATACTGTACCGTGGAAAGAACCTGATCAGCCAAAATGGTCACGTAATCTTTGGCAATATTGCGACTTTGCAGAGTAACGTTGGAGCCCATGGAATACCACTAAATGGCTCCCCATGTTATCATCGAACTCCCCCCATGTTTCATTCCTTGAGACGTAAACACGACAGCAGTTGGAAACAGTGCGTAACAAGATTCCTCCGACCAATTGACTTTCTTCCATTGCTTCTTAGTCCACGATTTATGTCTTGGGCACCAGGTTTGACTGTTAGGGCATTTGCAACACAGGTGTTTTTGGAATACCGGCTCTTTCTGCAATTCTCTGCTAGTGGAGTGCCCCTCTTGTTGTTCTGGTTCAAATGGTTCACATGTCTCTGAGCACTATGGGATTTAACTGCTGCGGTCATCAGTCCCCTAGAACTTAGAACTACTTAAACCTAACAAACCTAAGGACATCACACACATCCATGACCGAGGCAGGATTCGGACCTGCCACCATAGCGGTCGTGCGGTTCCAGACTGTAGCGTGTAGAACCGCTCGGCGACTCCGGCCACCTATTGTTTCGGTGTTGACAGGGTACTCGAGTGCGACATTTAGTTCACCAGTAACTTTTGCACCTGTCGACCTCTTATTTTTCGTCACAATCCACTTCAACCACCGCTGTCGCGATCACACAACAGACAGCTTCGTAAACGTTGTTACCTCGTAGATGATGTTTTTCGCATACCTTTTATGCGGATATAAATCTACGATACGCTGCCACCTGAAACATCAAACACGTCTGCAGTCTTGGTTACGAAAGCTCTCACCGTACGAGTACCAGCAATTTCTCCGTTTTCGAATTTCCTTAGTTCCGAATATTGCACTCACAACTGCACAGAACACTGCTCTCAACACGCCTAACACTTGCAATGTGTTGAAGACACTGCACAGCTGCCATTCGTCATCAATTACAAGAGCGCTACCTGCAGGCTTGGCTACCAAAAAATGGCCCATGTGGCTCTAAGCACTATGGGACTTAACTTCTGAGGTGATTAATCCCCTAGAACTTATAACCACTTAAACCTAACTAACCCAAGAACATCTCACACATCCATGCCCGAGGCAGGATTAGAAGCTGTGACCGTAGCAGCAGCGCGGTTACGGACTAAAGCGTCTAAAACCGCTCGGACACAGTGACCTGCTTGCTTGGATAGCATCTGCGTTTATGTTCAAGTATGCATTCCTCACTGTGTCTCCAAATTTTTCTCCAATCACGGTATCTTTCTCCATTTAAGATATATTCTTAAGGTTTTCTTGTTAAAAATCACTATCAATTTACTGTTGTAGGTAATATGCAGGTGCAGTATACCTGGTTAGCAGACGCTGCTAGTTCGGTGAAATCTCGTCGTCCCGGGGCTAGATAATCCAATTAAAAGACGCCAAACGTCGTTCAGAAGTGTCAGCGAACATTTTGCCTCTAACAAAAGTTGTTTCCCATGATGTCATCTATCATCCCTAGACGTTTGATGCCAAGGCTTTGAAACATCACGTGGTATTGTGAAGTAATGTTTGTGACTATGTTTTTATAGAAATTTAAATTTTAAACCTTTCCCTACACTGAGTCATGTCATGGGAAGTTATGGAAAGATTAAGGTACTGAATAAGTTTGTGATGTGTCTCTCTTACTTTGCCAGTGCACTTCATTCTCGCACGTTCCGTAATAATCAATGTACTGACAAGGAAATTGTTCATTAGAAAGGTTGCCTTATTTGGGCGGAGATCGTATTGAAGTATAGTTTGATTAATTTCTGGTGGATTATTCGACATTTCGAGGTACTTGTCTCTATGTCTATTCGCCCTGATTCCAACTATGTTATGCAGTGTGAGACAAAGAAAACAGAACACCCCAAACATATTCAGATATTGTGGAGAATTTTCTAACGGCTGGGATTACATGCTTCTCTCTATGGCACTGCAAAGAGTCTACGAAGACATCAACGGCATAACTTGATCTAGTAGTATCAAGATAACAGCACCGCAAACCACTGTCCCGCTGTCCAGAGGAGATATCCCACAAACTTCTGACCAGCTGCCGGCCTTTGTGGCTGAGCGGTTCTAGGCACTTCAGTCTGGAACCGCGCGACCGCTACGGTCGCAGGTTCGAATCCTGCCTCGGGCATGGATGTGTGTGATGTCAGTAGGATAGTTAGACTTAAATAGTTCTAAGTTCTAGGGGACTGATGACCTCAGCTGTTAAGTCCCATAGTGCTCACAGCCATTTTGAACCATTTCTGGTCAGCTGTAACAAATGTAAGCAAACACCTAACTCAGGTACGGTTTGTGTGTTTATGACTGTGATATCGCCGTGCGTGATTAGCCGAGCGGTCTTGGGCGTTGCAGTCATGGACTGTGGGGCTGGTCCCGGCGGAGGTTCGAGTCCTCCCTCGGGCATGGATGTGTGTGTTTGTCATTAGGATAATTTAGATGAAGTAGTGTTTAAGCTTATGGGCTGATGACCTTAGCCGTTAAGTCCCATAAGATTTAAAAAAATAAATAAAAAAACTGAACTAATCCTAATACAAACCCGTATTATAAAGCATTTCATATCTTCGGCACTTGTCAGTGTTTCCTTGTATACCTATTGTTTTAGTTTTCCCCACAAAAAAAGTCCAGAGATGTTAACTCTGACGAATGTGCTCGCCATGTTGTGTTTCTCGAGGAGCCTATTCAAAGATTTACAAATATTTCGCTAAGAAGGTTAGAAGCTATTTGCGGGGAATGAGGATGTAATGCGTCGTGGTAACATACGAGTTTCTATACGTCCAATGGAACGTCGTGCAATTACTACGTCATAAAACCTTGAAGTTTGCATGTGAAAGCGGCCGAAGAAAACTGTGTAAGATAATTCCTTGTAGACTTTTTCCGCTAGTCGTTTTCTATTCTAAAATAAACACAGCTACGCCACAATGACATTTTCACTCTGCAGTGGAGTGAGCGCTGATATGAAACTTCCTGGCAGATTAAAACTGTGTACCGGACCGAGACTCGAACTCGGGAGCTTTGACTTTCGCAGGCAAGTGCTCTACCATCTGAGTAGCTCACGAGCTACGAGCTCACGAGCTCACGGGCCAAGCACGACTCACGCTCCCTCCTCACAGCATTGCTTCTGCCAGTCTCTCGTCTCCTACCTTCAAAACTTTACAGAGTATCTCCTGTGAATCTTGCTGAACTAGCACTCCTGAAAGAAAGGATACTGCGGAACATGGCTTAGCCACAGCCTGTGGGATGTTTCCAGAATGACATTTTCACTCTGCAGCGGAGTGTGCTCTGATTTGAAACTTCTTGGCAGATTAAAACTGTGTAGAGCACTTGCCCGCGAAAGGCAAAGGTCCCGAGTTCGAGCCTCGGTCCGGCACACAGTTTTAATCTGCCAGGAAGTTTCAAACACAGCTATGCTTGGAGCGTTCGCACGCCGTCATTCGAGGTGCTCGACGGATCACAATCGAATTCCTCGCTGCTCAACTGGACGTCTCTGTTGGTAGCGCTGACACAGTTGTGCGCCAGCTGCGGTACTCAAAGGTGTGCATCCGCTGGCTTCCTCCTCGCCTAACAGAAGACCGTGAAGAGTAACGAAGGCTCTTCTCTGCGGGTAGCAGTATGTTCATGAAGGGAAGGTTACTGAAGCAGCAAGATTTTGGCTCCGTCATCGACCGGTACCATGTGGGCATGCCGTCCCTCCCAGTAAACTGGTGTAAGACGGAGATTATGTTGAAAAATAGAATTTTGTCATCAAAAGAGTGGTGAATAATATGGTGTATTGGAATCACGAATAAAGCCAACCTGCTTTCAGAAAAAAATGTTTTGTATTATTTATTGATCACCCTTCGTACACTGTGGCAACGGTCTTGCCGCAGTGGATACACCGGTTCCCGTCAGATCACCGAAGATAAGCCCTGTCGAGCGTGGCCGGCACTTGGATGGGTGACCATCCGGGCCGCCATGTTCTGTCGCCATTTTTCGGGGTGCACTCAGCCTCGTGATGTCAATTGAGGAGCTACTCGACCGAAAATTAGCGCCTCCGGTCAAAGAAAACCATCGTAACGACCAGGTGAGCGGTGTGCTGACCACACGCCCCTCCTATCAGCATCCTCACCTGAGGATGGCCCGGCGGTAAGATGGTCGCGATGGGTCACTTGTGGCCTGAAGACGGAGTGCTTCGTACACTATCGTCCAGAATCTTCCGACACTGATTTTATTCCTGGCGAATCATCGACGACAAAAAATAGCTATGGTGCTAGCTTAAACTAACGACTGTAAACAACAGAGATGCAGTAGACGAGTCAGTTGTGAGCAGGCGAAGTATCGGACGTGCGGCCATAATGTGTCGACGTTGTCGTGCCAAAATTCGCAATGGAGGAAAGAACTGCACATATCTATATCAAGTGTTCAAAACATTTCCCAGAATGTTCTGAAGACTAAAAATATGTGTGCAAAATTTGTCCTGCACACCTTGAGTTCTTGACAAAAACAACGACGCGGAGCCCCCTGCCGCAACTTGATTAAAATGCAAAACGGGGAGAATTATTTTCTGAGAAAAAAGCACAGATTACAGGACTTGGTATTATAAATACGAACCTAGTGCAAAACAAAAAAATGTAGATTTTGTCATGAGGTGTCAGCGATTTGACGACATAACCGACATTCAAACCGATGTGACTCGTCGAACAAGATCCCAAAGAAGATCTTTCTGTACGTCGTTCTTAGGGGAGGGAGGCGGGTTGAGAGGGGGGGGAGACTACGTAGGACACCTGCAGCATTAAAAACAATTTCTTAACTTTTCTCTGTTTTTTTTTATTAATCCAAACTAATGGAATCTACTGGGCAGACGCAAACGTGGTCAGTTGCATAGCCAGTTAGAGTGAGAAGCCATAGGCTAGCGTGTAGCGCGTGTGGCCCGACGCAGGGCAGCGCGCATTTTCGTAAATTCACTGTTTCAAAAGGGACCGCGCAAATTGCGACGCGACGCGACTGGGACGCGACACGCGCCTGCGCCAGGTCGCGCGGCGTTGTGGTTGTGACGCAGTTTCTCGCGCCGCGCGAAGCGTGAGCACTGCGGGAGGGGTTAGGCTGGGAGCGTGAGGGCAGTACTGCCGTATGTGTACTACGGCATGGCGCATATGGGCAGTCAAGGTATTGTCCATCCGAAAAACACCGCCTTACTGTGTACTGAATTTTATTATCAATGAGTAATGTTTCGTTTTTCGCCGTCTAAGAGCTCCATCTCTTTTCGTTTTAACATAATAGTTTTCAGTTACATATATCTGTACAGTTCTTTTGTGAAGAACAATGCACAGATAAATAACAGGTGAGCCATTAGCCACTGGGATTATATCTTCTGCCTCCACAATGTTTTCAGATCGTAAGAAGGGACAGACGATTCATCGTGAAGTTAGTGAATGAGGAAGTAAGGAATATTATAAAATCACGTGATTTAGAAGCAAGGCAGGAAAGTAAAATAAGATTATCAGCTTGTTGCGTGTTATGCTGACGTATCTGTACGACCTGTTGGAAAATGCCGAAAAGGCGTAATTTCCACAGATATGACCCCTTTGTGCATCTGAAAAAAATCGTCCAAGGAACGAAGTACGTAAGTTGCACTATCGTTACTTGGCTATGGATGTAATAAGAGACATTATACTATGTACATGTGGACATTACTTTTCCACTGCAAGCTAGAAACAGTCGGAAAGCATTCACAAATAACAATGTTTTAATTGGATCGCCGTGTTGCGAAAAAGCATTTCAGGTGTTGCATACACATTATCGCCGCGCGGGATTAGCCGAGCATTCTCAGGTGCTGCAATTATGGACTGTGCGACTGGTCCCGGCGGAGGTTCGAGTCCTCCCTCGGGCATGGGTGTGTGTGTTTGTCCTTAGGATACTTTAGGTTAAGTAGTGTGTAAGCTTAGGGACTGATGACCTTAGCAGCTAAGTCCCATAAGATTTAAGACACATTTGAAAATTTTACACATTATCAGCATTAATAAACTAATTATACAACAGGCTACCCACATGAAAAAATGGTCGGTATTACGAAAGTAGGAGTATCCTTAAAGAGTGTGGTGATTAGATATATTTAATTTGTTGAAATATATTGCCGACAAAGGCAGCTCTACTTTCATGACAATGCTTTTCGAACTCCCGCTCACAAGGCACACATGTCTAGCTTCCGCAATACTTTCACTCGCATTATGCTCAGTGCTGACGATGCACTGCCATTGTGTTGTGCGACAGATCAATTGTTTATTTTTCTCAGTAATAACTACTTTATTCGCGAATCACACATTGTCAGTTTGGCAAGCCGTAGGTCAGTAACCAGCATCTGGCATCTGGCATACTATTCCACCTGAAGGGAATGGACGTCATTATTTTAGTACTGCTCAGATCAGGAGAAGGAGTGAAATCCTTTGGTATGTTTCCATTCCAGTCGTTCAGTGTTAAAAATACGATGGGTTACGGGGATTCAACCAAAATTCCAACAGAATTGGCAATTTATTTTTGTGTGATTTGTCAACCTTTTCTCACTCGAAGAAGCGTCACCATTTATTAGTAATGGCCACATTTCTCTTGTTGACAGGTTTAATTGTACTTCCTTTGCCAACACACAGTGTAATTTGGACAAACTCATCTCACAGCAGCTATTGCGACAGAATTCTGAAACAGAGTGCCTCATTAAACAAGTAATTGGCAATCAAAGATATCCATAACTTACCAAAAACCTCATACTGTCGGTTTAAAGTACATAAGAGAAGAAATTTCATGTTTATTTTCATACTAGCAAACTCTTGTTTCACTGGGTGTCTATAACTCTTACAAAATTAAGTGACTGGAGAGAAAAAAGTGAAAAGGGAAGTATAACTACTGGTATATCGCCATAGATAAGAAAGTTCCGTGCGTTTACGAATTGGCAAAATAGTCTCCTCCCTGTGCTATTGCGAGATGCCGGGCCAAGCAGTGTATTTAACACCAAATTCTTCTACAATCTTCATATGAAAATGATGCTCTAAGCCCTCCCTTTCCTATCTCCGACTTTTGCTGTTGCACATGGATTAAGAAGAAACGCGAACTGACTGTAATCGATCCTGCAAGTGGAGTAGAAAAGAGTTTGGCACCTGCAATAATTTAATTGAATAGAAATTAATTAGATAACGGAAAGTTTCATTAACGTAGTGAGAAATGTAAGAGTTGCTTTACCGATTCACAGAATGAAAGTTCTGTACAAAATAATAATTTGATTTAGTATGACTAAACTCAAAATAATAAACAAAACACATGAAACATTTACAATACGTCAAATTGGATACCCAAATAAACGTTGTGAAGGTGAAGTTGCCCATAAACTAGCTTATGACGTTTATGACCAAGTGGTATGTGGAGCCAATTCCTTGCAACTCAAATCTTAAGAGAAACACCCAGCCAACCCAACATTAATTGCTGCTACAGTAGTGAGAACTCAGACAATGAACATCCAAGACAGAACCACGTAAGAAAAGTTGGGAACAGGCGCGCTCTGCTGAGCTCTGATTATCACAGAGCAAAATTACCTTATCTACCGGTGCTGCGGACATGCATTACCAAGCTGTCTTCCTAACTGCAAGGACACAATATGGCGTACCGCAGGCGATGGCTGGTTGCTTCGACGTCCCGTCGTGGTGATGATAATGTCGCGAGTATAGCCCGAAGCAAATTCTCCTGGTCTGGTTGTTCCAGACTAAAGACTTCCTAGCAACACAAATACGCCTCTGAGGGAGACGAGGAAGGCTCGCTACACAAGCACTGACGGTACAGTGAGTGATTTTAACAACAGAAGTCACACAGTAACTCCGATACAGTCAACTTTAGCCAAAACTGCTCAAGACGGACAACATAGGCCGCTTTTACGCAGAACGCTCAATTGCCAACTGTACTCAGAATGTTACGTTGAAGTCGAAACTTCAGCAACTTCGTCAAACAGTTACAATTAAATGAAAGTATATTAGACAGCCAACGGAAGGCAGGGTGTCCAGAGCACCGAGAGCTCAGCCTTGTAACTTACTCCGACCGAAAGGAGAGAGCCGACTCCCTCAAGAGCACCCGTACAAAAATGGTTCAAATGGCTCTGAGCACTATGGGACTTAACATCTATGGTCATCAGTCCCCTAGAACTCAGAACTACTTAAACCTAAATAATCTAAGGACATCACACACATCCATGCCCGAGGCAGGATTCGAACCTGTGACCGTAGCAGTCGCGCGGTTCCTGACTGAGCGCCTAGAACCAGCACCCGTACAAGCCGAACACAGAACATTCCCGCCCCCACGACACTGGCCGTGGTTAAACGTTCCAATCAGCAACTCGAAAACCGGTGGAAAATTCCACTCTATTGCCGACACACTACTAGTCTACCAATGGAAATTCTTGGCGCCAATTTCTGCGCCGATTGTGCTACGTCACGCAGCTATGCCCTGAGCAAGCCAATCACAGTTACGATTTTGCAGAAAACGCGGGAACTTGCCCACCAAGACTGCATGCGAACACAAGTCATTCCCACGCCTCGCTGGTAGCCCGCCAACAAGTGTTTTCACTAAGTTTCTGCGAAGTAACGGAATCTCTAGCCCAGCCGCTCCTTCCGGCCCATCTGCGCGTGTCGCTCCCGCTCTTATGACAATGTCGGCGTCTGGAAAGCATCCACTCGACTCCCTCACAACCGTCGGCTTAGCCCTTTCAAGCTGAGCAGAACTCGCCTGCCACCGGACCATCCAGGTGACGAGAGACGCTGCATGGGAAGTCCGCGTGTGAAGGAATAGAAACATTAAAGCGCATGCAATTAGAGAGGAAAATCGAATTACTCCGTGTAAGATAGAAATATGAGAGGGGGCTCCTGCCACCTCTCGCTATCATATGCCAAATTCTCGTTTCGATGTCTCGAGTAGTTTAGGAGGTATGAGAGATGTTACGAGTATTTCAATCTCGCGGGCGTCAGGTCGGGAGTGAACGAGCTAAAAAGGATCCATTTTCTCGAGATCGAGGGCAGACAGAGACCTCCTCTCAAGTCTAAAGAAAAATTCAACATGTTGGCTAAATTTCATACGCAGCATCATATGGTGTAATACGCGCCGAACGCAAAATCATAACGACCCCTATTTTTCATTACAAACTTTTCGAATTTTGCGTAGCGTCTTACTAAAATGTGTATACCACAATAAGTATAACCATTAGCGAGATTATGGGCACTTCGCAACGAAGCTGACATACAGGGTGTTACAAAAAGGTATGGCCAAACTTTCAAAAAACATTCCTCACACACAAAGAAAGAAAATATGTTACGTGGACATGTGTCCGGAAACGCTTACTTTCCATGTTAGAGTTCATTTTATTACTTCTCTTCAAATCACTTTAATCATGGAATGGAAACACACAGCAACAGAACGTACCAGCGTGACTTCAAACACTTTGTTACAGGAAATGTTCAAAATGTCCTCCGTTAGCGAGGATAGATGCATCCACCCTCCGTCGCAAGGAATCCTGATGCGCTGATGCAACGCTGGAGAATGGCGTATTGTATCACACCCGAGCACGAAGAGTCTCCACATTTGATACCGGGGTTGCGTAGACAAGAGCTTTCAAATGCCCCCACAAATGAAAGTCAAGAGGGTTGAGGTCAGGAGAGCGTGGAGGTCATGGAATTGGTCCGCCTCCACCAATCCATCGCTCACCGAATCTGTTGTTGAGAAGCGTACGAACACTTCGAGTGAAATGTGCCGGAGCTCCATCGTGCATGAACCACATGTTGTGTCGTACTTGTCAAGGCACATGTTCTAGTAGCACAGGTAGAGTATCCCGTATGAAATCATGATAACGTGCTCCATTGAGCGTAGGTGGAAGAACATGGGGCCCAATCAAGACATCATCAACAGTTCCTGCCAAAACGTTCACAGAAAATCTGTGTGATTACACAACTGCGTGCGGATTCTGGTCAGCCCACACATGTTGATTGTGAAAATTTACAATTTTATCACGTTGAAATGAAGCCTCAATCGTAAAGAGAACATTTGCGCTGAAATGAGGATTGACACATTGTTGGATGAACCATTCGCAGAAGTGTACCCGTGGAGGCCAATCAGCTGCTGATAGTGCCTGCACAGGCTGTACATGGTACGGAAACAACTGGTTCTCCCGTAGCACTCTCCATACAGTGACGTGGTCAACGTTACCTTGTATAGCAGGAACTTCTCTGACGCTGACATTAGGGTTATCGTCAACTGCAAGAAGAATTGCCTCGTCCAATGCAGGTGTCCTCGTCTTTCCAGGTCTTCCCCAGTCGCGAGTCATAGGCTGGAATGTTCCGTGCTCCCTAAAGACGCCGATCAATTGCTTCGAACGTTTCCTGTCGGGACACCGTTCTGGAAATCTGTCTCGATACAAACGTACCGCGCCACGGCTATTGCCCCGTGATAATCCATACATCAAATGGGCATCTGCCAACTCCGCATTTGTAAACATTGCACTGACAGCAAAACCGCGTTCGTGATGAACACAAATCTGTTGATGCTACCTACTGATGTGCTTGATGCTAGTACTCTAGAGAAATGAGTCGCATGTCAACACAAGCACCGAAGTCAACATTACCTTCCTTCAATTGGGCCAACTGGCGGTGAATCGAGGATGTACAGTACATACTGACGAAACTAAAATGAGCTCTAACATGGAAATTAAGCGTTTCCGGACACATGTCAACATAACGTTCTTTCTTTATTTGTGTGTGAGGAATGTTTCCTGAAAGTATGGCCGTACCTTCTTGCTACAAGCAAGGTAAAAATGAAATATTTTTACTGAATAGTTGGTGTAAAATCGTTTGAGAAAGATTACAGTGTGAGCGATTCGTTACTGTCAGCCCAGAGCGTCGCGAAACGGCGCGTGCAAAGTACGTGAGCGCGACTCAATACGTGTTGGACCCGCGCGACACGTGTGGAAGGTGCGCGTCGCGCTGTAGTGTCGTGTCACGTCACACGTGCTGTACGCGTCTCTATTTGCGTTTAGCCTTACACTGTGTCATTACGTTACTCGCCAAGTGTTGTAGAAGTGTTACCGGTGACGTTACGTAACTCTGAAAGCTTCCAGTTCACAAGCACGAACGCCGTAGCTGCATTCTCGGGCAGATGCCGCTGTTGATCGTCCCTGGCAGTGAATGGCCACGCTGCCAGAGATTTAGCGCTTTTCTCGAGACGGTCGGCGGTATCGGTGGTCAGTTCTTCGGTAGCCGCCGTGCGCAGCATTAGAATGGGGCGGCGGATGCCGCTGGCCGCCGTTATTTTATTGCCGGCCGGCGGCTGCGGAGGCTCGCGCCGAATGACAAGGAGCAGCGAGTCGCTCTCGGAGAGTGGACTCCGCTGGCGTCGCCTGACAGCCCGGCGCCTGCAGCGGGGTCGTGGCTCGCATGTGCGCGCCACGCTGGCACACCCATCCAGCAGTACAGCTGCCTCTACGGGTGCAGATTAAAAGCAGAAAGCTAACCACCGATGTAAAAAGCAGCGTATCTTAATCATCTTCCGAATGTTTCAGTTCTCCTTATTTCCGTGCTCGCTAAGAAAACTGGAGAGGAATTCCGCATTATGCAAGACGCCTCTGTAGTTTTGCTTTTACCCTGGCAAGTTTCAGCAGTTTTTGTGCTGTGTTCGGTACGTTCATTTTTGTTTATTTTCCTTGTGAAACGGTAAGGACAATTGAGCTACACTGTCTACATCTAGATCTACAACTACATAGTTACTCCGCAAGCCACCGTACTGTGTGTGGTGGGAGGAATCCTGTACCACTACTTATCATTTCCTTTTCTGTTACACTCGTAGATAGAGCGAGGGAAAAACGACTGTCTATACGCCTGTGTATGAGCCCCAATTTCTCGTATCTTCGTGGTCCTTACGCGCGATATATGTTGACGTCAGTAAAATCGTTCGGCAGTCAGCTTCAAATGGCGGTTTTCTACATTTTGTCAATAGGGTTTTTCGAAAAGAACATCAGCTTCCCTCTAGGGATTCCCGATTGAGTTCGTGTAGCTAGAACCTACCGGTAACAAACCCAGTAGCCCGCCTCTGAAACGCTTGGATGTCTTCCTTCAATTCGGCGTGGTACAGATCCCAACCACTAGAGCAGTACTTAACAACAGCTGAACCACTCTTTCGTAAAATATTCCCAATAAGACGAGGTCAACCATTCGCCCTCCCTACCACAGTTCTCAGATGATCGCTCCACCTCATATTGTTTTGCAACGTTACGCCCAGATATTTAAACTACTTGACTGAGTCAAACAGGACACTAGTAATGTTCTATCTGAACGTTATTCCTATTCATCTGCATTAACTTACACTTATCGTCATTTATTTAAAGATTGTATCTGTTCTTTCAGACATGTCCTAAAGAACACATACCATCTTCATATAGTTTAGGCTAACCGGCCATTGACTTTCTTCTTCTGTGCTGGTTGCACACGCATTGCCCGAACTCTTAGTGGACTCGGTAAGATCGTCTGCCGTGAGTAATGAGTGTAATGGGCAGGGGTACTACGAATGTCGTGTGTGGACATTAAGTTTGGAATGTGGGTCTCACGGGGAGCGTGCAAGAGATAAGTCCCTGCAGTAGCACTATCCTCTGTGCCCTCAGTGGCTCAGCGGGATAGAGCGTCTACCATGTGAGCAGCACATCGCGGGATCGAGTCCCGGTCGGAGCATACATTTTCAACTGTCCCCGTTGATGTTGTAAGTAGGCTCGTTAGGTTTTTATGTTGGTAACGCCACGTAGCGCTCTGTATGAAAATCACTGACTGTGCTGTGTGCAGTCTGTGGCCGGTTGGCGTGGTTGGAATATTTTCTATCGTAGTTTGATGTGAACAGTGCGTTGCGTTGTGCAGTTGGAGGTGAGCCGCCAGCAGTGGTGGATGTGGGGAGAGAAATGGCAGATTTATGAGAGCGGACGTTCTGGAGGTGTGTATGATATATATGATGAGTTTTGAACATTACTAAGGTAAATACATTCTATGTTCTCTATCAAAATCTTTCATTTGATAACTATGCCTATCTGTAGCTACTGCATTCAGTAGTTAGAATCTTTTATTTAGATCGATGTTGTCGCCAGTGGTCGGCGGAAGGTGCACGTGCCCGTCGACCTGGGACCGGACCGCAGCGACGCACGGATGCACGCCAAGACCGTAGGATCCTACGCAATGCCGTAGGGGACAGCACCGCCACTTCCCAGCAAATTAGGGACACTGTTGCTCCTGGGGTATCGGCGAGGACCATTCGCAACCGTCTCCATGAAGCTGGGCTACGGTCCCGCACACCGTTAGGCCGTCTTCCGCTCACGCTCCAACATCGTGCAGCCCGCCTCCAGTGGTGTCGCGACAGGCGTGAATGGAGGGACGAATGGAGACGTGTCGTCTTCAGCGATGAGAGTCGCTTCTGCCTTGGTGCCAATGATGGTCGTATGCGTGTTTGGCGCCGTGCAGGTGAGCGCCACAATCAGGACTGCATACGACCGAGGCACACAGGGCCAACACCCGGCATCATGGTGTGGGGAGCGATCTCCTACACTGGCCGTACACCTCTGGTGATAGTCGAGGGGACACTGAATAGTGCACGGTACATCCAAACCGTCATCGAACCCATCGTTCTACCATTCCTAGACCGGCAAGGGAACTTGCTGTTCCAACAGGACAATGCTCGTCCGCATGTATCCCGTGCCACCCAACGTGCTCTAGAAGGTGTAAGTCAACTACCCTGGCCAGCAAGATCTCCGGATCTGGCCCCCATTGAGCATGTTGGGGACTGGATGAAGCGTCGTCTCACGCGGTCTGCACGTCCAGCACGAACGCTGATCCAACTGAGGCGCCAGGTGGAAATGGCATGGCAAGCCGTTCCACAGGACTACATCCAGCATCTCTACGATCGTCTCCATGGGAGAATAGCAGCCTGCATTGCTGCGAAAGGTGGATATACACTGTACTAGTGCCGACATTGTGCATGCTCTGTTGCCTGTGTCTATGTGCCTGTGGTTCTGTCAGTGTGATCATATGATGTATCTGACCCCAGGAATGTGTCAATAAAGTTTCCCCTTCCTGGGACAATGAATTCACGGTGTTCTTATTTCAATTTCCAGGAATATGGCTGTATCGTGACGTACCACGACACAAATGAACAGTGCACAGCCACAGCAACACGTAATGCCGGCGAAAACTCTGTACTTGTCGAATAAATCGTAGAAAATGCATGTGTAACGACAAAATCGAAAGAAATAACCGCGTCACCCAAACACGATAGGTAGAAATACTGGATCGGAAACGCGTAAAAAAATTTAGAAAAAAATATAGTTTTTGCTGTTCTCAGATAACAAGTTACAGACTGCGTAATCCACGGTCTGATTTTCACATCTTTGGTCACCCGAAGAAAGACGTGCGTGGACGTCGGTTTCAGTGGGACGAGGAAGTGCAAGAGCGGCAACAATTGTGGATCCGTTAGTGACAGACCGCTTTCTATAAAACGAGAATTGATCGTATCGTCTCTTCGTAGGATAAATTTCTCAACGCGTCTGGTGATTACTTTCGGATGGAACCATCCCACGCTCCAGTTGTGGCAAGTGCTTGGATTTCATTTGACTGCCCCTCATTCTTTTGGCTCACTGTCATTCCGGTACGAGCTGCCAGAGATGGCAATACGTGTGCGTGACATGTGTTTGCTTGTGTGAATGAAATGTGTGTATTTCCTTCATAATACAGGCTGTGGCTGAAAGCAAACGGGTAAGTGGTTTTTCAATGTTCCTTTCTGCAACCTAACGTGTCATCTTTACGATAAGTAGCAAATCTACCTTTTCCTTATGTTGTTGATATCGCAGCTTGGAGTTTCCATTGTTTTAACTTTTGTTTTAGTTTAATTTATTGTTTTCTGAATGAAATTCGCATTCTGTACCGGAATCGACGCTGATATTAAACTTCCTGGCAGATTAAAACGGTGCGGCGGACCGCGACTCAAACTCGGGAACGCTGCCTTTCACGGACAAGTGCACTACCGACTGGGTTACCCAAGCGCAACACACGACCTCACAACTTTACTTCCGCCACTACTCCATCTGCTACCTTCCGAACTTCGCAGAAGTTCTCCTGCGAAACTTGCAGGAGTACTCCTCTCGGAAGAAAGATCGTTGCGGAGATATAGCTTACCCAGCGCCTGGCGGATTTTCCCACAATGACTTTTTCACTCTGCAATGGATTTTGCTCTCTTATGAACTAAGGTAATGGCGGAAATAAAGCTGTGAGGACGTGTAGTGAGTCGTGCTAGGGTAGAGCAATTTTCGGCCAAAGGCAAAGAAAGATCATGAGTTTGAGTCTCAGTTCGCACACAGTTTAAAACTCCCAGGAAGTTTCTTATTGTTCCCTATTTGCCACTTTTGGTTCATGTAACTTGTTCTCAACCATATGATCATTCTTGGTTTAACGTCAGTGGCCAGGAATTAAAAATTAGTGACAAAAAATCGAAGAACTGGATAAAAATAACAAAATTCGTTTCAATGAGCAGAAATCGAAAGCCCTGCTAATAACAAGACAAAAAGTAAATGGGACAACACAAAAGTCCGCACCTTTCTGAGCAGTAAACAGTGGAGGAAGCCCAAGCAATTAAAAGACCTTGGAAACATTATTGACGAGAATTTCAGATTCAGTGAACATATACAGCATGTTACAGAAAAATGTACAAAATTAATAAACGCAATATCAAAATGCCGGACTTAACTGTGGACTTGGTTACAAGCCTCTAAGAATCTACACAGGAATCAAATTACCTGTGTTATCATATCCATCACTGATGTGAATTAACCCCGTAACGAGAAAGTACAACTGCAGCAAGTACGAGCAAGTAGAATGGTTAATAAACATAGAGATTGCCAAAACCTATAAAACAGTATCTAAGGAAGAGCTGTTTATTGTATTGGATCTAACACCAGGATAATTAAAGGATAGCCGGCCGGTGTGGCCGTGCGGTTCTAGACGCTTCAGTCTGGAACACCGTGACCGCTACGGTCGCAGGTTCGATTCCTGCCTCGGGCATGGATGTGTGTGATGTCCTTAGGTTAGTTAGGTTTAATTAGTTTTAAGTTCTAGCCGACTGATGACCTCAGAAGTTAAGTCGCATAGCGCTCAGAGCCATTTGAACCAATTAAAGGATATAGCGACTGAATAGAACTAAATTATAGCTGGAAATACGGAACAAACGTCCCTAACAGCTGTTCTTCATAAAACTCTGGTCTCATCCGTCAGACACTGTTGTTCTTAACAGCCGGCCGCGGTGGTCTCGCGGTTCTAGGCGCGCAGTCCGGAACCGTGCGACTGCTACGGTCGCAGGTTCGAATCCTGCCTTGGGCATGGATGTGTGTGATGTCCTTAGGTTAGTTAGGTTTAAGTAGTTCTAAGTTCTAGGGGACTGATGACCACAGCAGTTGAGTCCCATAGTGCTCAGAGCCATTTGAACCATTTGTTCTTAACAAAAGAAGTAAAAAGTAGAGGTACTTGATAGAAGTATTCACTAACGGAAGTAAGACTGAACAAGGGGTAGGTTCCTGCATTGCAGCTTTCATCAACGAAAAGCAAAAATACCTGATGAAATATGAAGTGGGAAATGAATCATCGACCAGGGGGAGTGATTAACCTTTTTAAAGGCTCTGTAAAAGCTAAACACACTAGAGCGGTAGTAATACAAAATGGTTCAAATGGCTCTGAGCACTATGGGACTTAACATATGTGGTCATCAGCCCCCTAGAACTTAGAACGACTTAAACCTAACTAACCTAAGGACATCACACACATCCATGCCCGAGGCAGGATTCGAACCTGCGACAGTAGCAGTCACGCGGTTCCGGACTGAGGCGTCTGGAGCCGCACGGGCACTCCGGACGGCGGTAGTAATGCAGATGGACAGTAAAACAACATCACATTCTTTAAGAAATCCAAACCAGCACAGCAGACTAATTGAAGAAACAAGAAATAAGATAAAACATTTTGCAAAAGACGAACTGAGTTAAAGGCTCTATATGGATTAAAGCCCACGTAGGTATACACGAAAATGAGCTTACAGACCGGCTGGTAAAAGAAGCGCCCGGATCACAACACTAATCAGCTACATTAAATGTCCCGAAATCTTCGTGAAACAAATTTCTCCAAAAGCAGTTCTGGAATAACCTATGCAAAAACGGGGGGACGAATGTCAACAGGCTACGGTGCACTAAAAACTGGCGACAATATTATCAATTTCTTCTACACTGAGCTAAAAAAAAGTACCACTTTTTCCAAACACTATAATTGTCTTACATTACGACGTAAGAGTTTGTAAATTGGCTCGGAGGTGCCTACAATCTTACCCTGTAACGGTGCAAAGACGTGGCGCCCTGCGACATCGCCCTCCGGCTCGGCGGCACTTTAAACACCGAGGTGACGAAACATGCGAGAAAAGGCCACAGCTCGTTAAGTGATGTAAGTGTAAGGCGGGTTACTGACGTCGTCTTGGCACCAAATTTTGCCACAATTCTGCCCAACACCGTCGTGGGAGTGTCACAAGATGAGGAGGCCGTCACACCTCTTCTTACCTACATTTCTCGCTTTTGACACCTCTGCGATCGAGATCTGAACCGCGACGGCCAAGGTTTAAATCATGCTGTTTCCTTATGGGTAGCAGAGTAAAACATTCCAGACACACTGCCGCTCAAAACCTACACGAAATGCGCCCAGAAAGTGGCATAAATGCCGTCAATTAAGCTGCCCCTTCCATTTGGAAGTCGATTCCGAAACATTCCGCCGTCGGAAACAGTTCACAGTGCGATGAGCAACAGGGCGAAGTTCTTGACAACGTTCGATACTGCTGGCACCGACCAGACGATCCAACCCTACTCTAAAGACGTCGTGGGACTCGAACTTCGCCCGCATCTCGTGGTCGTGTCGTAGCGTTCTCGCTTCCCACGCCCAGGTTCCCGGGTTCGATTGCCGGCGGGGTCAGGGATTTTCTCTGCCTCGTGATGGCTGGGTGTTGTGTGATGTCCTTAGGTTAGTTAGGTTTAAGTAGTTCTAAGTTCTAGAGGACTGATGACCATAGATGTTAAGTCCCATAGTGCTAAGAGCCATTTGAACCATTTGACTCGAACTTCACTGAATGTGATGTGACCACTTTGGAATGTAGTCCAACAGAATTTTGTTGTTGTGGTGTATGGGTTGGAACCAAAAGTGACCGTTCGAAATAATTCGACGAAATCTGAACGTGATAAGAAGCAGGAAAAGGTGTTTATGCTTTTTCAGCCTTCCTGTTTCCCACCCTCCTATCGCTTAATCACGGAAAAGGGGGGAAAAGTGTGTGAATGAAACGGCAAATGGTCCCTCTAAGATTATCCAGTTCGGCAACACACTCGGTGCTACACGCACACATTTTTCGACACTTTAATAATATAGCGGTCTGAGGCTTCGACACGCATTCATCCAGGTGATGCCTCGCAGTTGGTCTAGCGGCTGAGGACAGGCAACCCCTTCGACACCCCTTAAGTGAGGTTGCAATGACACTGGGGATATTAGAACGTATGAGACAGAACTTCGTGCGGTGATGTCATGCCCGCATTAATACTGGTGGCACGCCATTTTGAACAACTGCTGTGAATGTGGCTGCTTGTGTAACTTTTGCTGATAAATAAAATTCATTATTACTGTATCACAGACATAGGTTTTCGGTCCCTCTGAAATCAAGTCACAGGGAAAATTATCTGACGGTACTGGAGAGTGTTCAACAGGAATTCTGTACGTCGTGATCTAGGTCCAGAAGGTGGGAACTTAGTGTGAGGTCTGCAAGAGGCTAAGCCACTTATATCTTTCGACTTGGTCGTTTCCAGATTAAGGTCCCTTGCCTCAAATTGATACATTTGCCCTTCTTCATCATTCCTCAAACTTTGTAACATCATCGAGGAATCACCCTGTATACACTGCAGATCAGAGGGTACTTTCCATAGCATCACTTATTAGGGCTGCTTCCCATTCCAATCGTGGATGGAACGCGACTGCTTAAATACCTTGGTGTGATTAGTGTCTGTGATCGCCATCGGAGCGATGCGTAAGGGGTTGTAGTGTATTCCTAGATTCCTTACCCAATACTCGTTCCTGAAACTTTACATGTACGCTTATGTGGGAAAGTTTTTGTGAAGACTTATAAAAACGCGAACTGTGCCTATGAAGTACATTATTTCTTCAACCAGCGCATAATTCGAGTAGTATACTGATTTACCTTACTAAATATCTTTTCAAATTCTGTGGAACTACTCTACCTGGTACCTTGCCTAACATCTTTTTTCTTAAACAAAACAAAAAAAGTGTAAGGTGTGAAATAAAGATGCCAGAAAACGTTGTTTTCGCCCAGTAAGTTTCGTACGAAAAGAAAAAGAAACGTTGTTTTCGCCTATTAATACTTTAGTGGCCACACGATGAAAAACTGTTAAGAAAAAATTTTGACTTACTGAAATTAGATGTATACGATCATGTGAATTATTGCTTGCAAGCATCATCGCCCATCTTCTATCTGAAAAACATTTGCACTATTTCATGTGGAATATCTTCAAACAATTCCTTTTTGGTGCAAAACATAGAACAATTCCACATCTTACAGCTGAATACCACTGAGGGAAAAGCCTACGTCCAGTATCTTCCTTTTTGCCTATACTCTGGTCAATGGCCAAATGTGTCCTATCGTACATCATTCACCAGCACAGGAACTGCTGTTTCATCCATGCAATGGTTGTTTGCCACACTTCCTCTTCCAGAAAAGAACAGTCAATTTGTAATGCCGCGCATAAGAATTCTCTAACGTATTTGTATGACAACTCACCTTCAAAACTTCCTCTATCCGTTTAATAGCCGTTTCTGTGGCACAAGAGAAAACAGCGCCACAAAATAGAAAGAAACTGCCACACCGTTAACTGATGCTCACATAACCTTGCACGGTGTCTGCATGCCTTTCAGAAACTTCCCACCATAAAGCACAGAATACTGCAGAAACAGAGGGCTGAAATGTTATTTGCGTTGCCCATCCAAGACAAAACATTTTCCAGCAATTTCTGAGTCTCTCCCGTAGTTCAAACATTCCTGTCCTGTTTTGCATTCTTCAGTATGCCCTGTTGGTCCTGTTTAACAGACTATTGGTCCCACATACTCGTGTTTTGCAAACAGTCTCCTTCATAGACTAATCACAGTTTTCCAGTACCCTATCAACGAAACTAAGTCTGCCATATGCTTAACTTACGAGTGAATCCACGTGATAATTCCATCCAAACTCCTTGAAAATTGTTACAGCCGGATATTTGTTTGAGTTTTCTAATCCCTGTCATAGAATACTAAGTTTCTGCATTTTGTGAAGAGCACAGTTTTACATTCCTGAACACTTGACACATACTGTCGATCTTCGTACCTCTTTAACATGTTACTGATATTTTGATTGAATATTTATGCAGTTTTTTTTCAGTCTGTACTTCGTCAAAGATAACTGGATCATACGCAAAAGTCTGAAGTTACTACTAATTTTGTCTGCAACTTCGATGACATACAACATGAGAGGCAACGGGCCGTCACACTTTCCTGTCCCACGTCACAAGTTAGACCTAACGTGAATAATGTTTTCTGTTAGCACAATAGCTATTGAAACGGTGTATGGCCGCTAAATTGTTTGGGTTTTGGTTATTTAGGGGAGCAATCAAGCACGGTCGCACCCTGTTCCCTTCAAGGTCAAAGTTTGTGCTTCTAACACATGTCATTATTAATACACTCCTGGAAATGGAAAAAAGAACACATTGACATCGGTGTTTCTGACCCACCATACTTGCTCCGGACACTGCGAGAGGGCTGTACAAGCCATGATCACACGCACGGCACAGCGGACACACCACGAACCGCGGTGTTGGCCGTCGAATGGCGCTAGCTGCGCAGCATTTGTGCACCGCCGCCATCAGTGTCAGCCAGTTTGCCGTGGCATACGGAGCTCCATCGCAGTCTTTTAACACTGGTAGCATGCTGCGACAGCGTGGACGTGAACCGTATGTGCAGTTGACGGACTTTGAACGAGGGCGTATAGTGGGCATGCGGGAGGCCGGGTGGACGTACCGTCGAATTGCTCAACACGTGGGGCGTGAGGTCACCACAGTACATCGATGTTGTCGCCAGTGGTCGGCGGAAGGTGCACGTGCCCGTCGACCTGGGACCGGACCGCAGCGACGCACGGATGCACGCCAAGACCGTAGGATCCTACGCAGTGCCGTAGGGGACCGCACCGCCACTTCCCAGCAAATTAGGGACATTGATGCTCCTGGGGTATCGGCGAGGACCATTCGCAACCGTCTCCAATAAGCTGGGCTACGGTCCCACCGTGTAGGTGAGCGCCACAATCAGGACTGCATACGACCGAGGCACACAGGGCCAACACCCGGCATCATGATGTGGGGAGCGATCTCCTACACTGGCCGTACACCTCTGGTGATCGTCGAGGGGACACTGAATAGTGCACGGTACATGCAAACCGTCATCGAACCCATCGTTCTACCATTCCTAGACCGGCAAGGGAGCTTGCTGTTCCAACAGGACAATGCACGTCCGCATGTATCCCGTGCCACCCAACGTGCTCTAGAAGGTGTAAGTCAACTACCCTGGCCAGCAAGATCTCCGGATCTGTCCCCCATTGAGCATGTTTGGGACTGGCTGAAGCGTCGTCTCACGCGGTCTGCACGTCCAGCACGAACACTGGTCCAACTGAGGTGCCAGGTGGAAATGGCATGGCAAGCCGTTCCACAGGACTACATTCAGCATCTCTACGATCGTCTCCATGGGAGAATAGCAGCCTGCATTGCTGCGAAAGGTGGATATACACTGTACTAGTGCCGACATTGTGCATGCTGTGTTGCCTGTTCTATGTGCCTGTGGTTCTGTCAGTGTGATCATGTGATGTATCTGACCCCAGGAATGTGTCAATAAAGTTTCCCCTTCCTGGGACAATGAATTCACGGTGTTCTTATTTCAATTTCCAGGAGTGTATATTGGAAAAGGATAGTCAGTAACTATAGGCGAAGCACGAGAATTTGTTTGATGTTGCGTTTTATCAACCTAATTCGGCAAGAAATATGAGCACTCTATTGCACTGACGGGGCACATGAGTATCTAATCAAGCATAAAATTGCTTTAGACTGTTAACTTGCGTATTTGAGCTGCGTTCTTTTGCCAAATAATTCCGCAGACTGCAGCACCGTAAACTAAACTTAAGACTGTCACCAACTAACCAGTGAAGATTAGAGTTCTGACTGTTCTCTCCACATTCTGAAGTTCGATGTAACTGCACTATAATTCTGCTAAGTCCAACACAATGTGTCGGTTGAATAACTCATTGTTTCATACCACTGCACGGTAATTTTTATTAAGTCTGAAACTTGCGCTTGGGCACCGAACGGCACAAAGTTCAACACTGTGGCATTCCAATCGTCCATAATCTGCCCCCGTATCTCTCGCTAAAGTTTCTGACCGAAATACAAGGACTATTCGGAAAGTAAGGTCCGATCAGACGCGAAATGGAAAGGCCAGTGAAAATTGAATCAAGCTTTGCACAGATGTATTGGGCAGAGTGCCTAATATGCCTATCGATTACGTCGTAGCCGGCTGTGTGGCCGAGCGGTTCTAGGCGCTACCGTCTGGAGCCACGCGACCGGTACGGTCGCAAGTTCGAACCCTGCCCCGGTCATGGATGTGTCTGATGTCCTTAGGTTAGTTAAGTTTAAGTAGTTCTAAGTTCTAGTGGACTGATGACCTCAGAAGTTGTCCCATAGTGCTCAGAGCCATTTGAACCATTTTTGATTACGGAGTGTCGCTCTTTTCAGTTCCGAGCATAAAGTGAGAACGTAAATATGCCTGGAATAATAACGTCTCCTGTCAAGTTGTAACCTCCCCCTTAGTAATCGGTCTATTGGATTGCGATATAATTGACTATCGCGTATGCTGAATGAAATTTTACTGTGAGTAAGGCTATCGCTACCGAAGGAGAAGAATACCGGTTATGGTTCAAATGGCTCTGAGCACTATGGGACTTAACTTCTGAGGTCATCAGTCCCCTATAACTTAGCACTACTAAAACCTAACCAACCTAAGGACATCACACACATCCATGCCCGAGGCAGGATTCAAACCTGCGACCGTAGCGGTCGCGCGGTTCCAGACTGAAGCGCCTAGAACCGCTCGGCCACACAGGCCGGCAATATCGGTTAGTAGAAGGAAAATATACAACAGCCCCTTCTGAAGGACGAATCTATTCTAAACATTGATAATAGTTTTGAAATGGGTGTAATTTATTGCAGTCGCTCACAGACCGCACCAGGGGCAAAAGGGTACCACGTAATATTGTAACATAAAAGCAAAAAAAGGATAACTAAACGGTAGCCAGGCCACTACGGCAATGAATATCCAGAATCTTACGACAGGTAATTGCAAAGGAAATTAAGCAAATAATCACTGGCGTGGCAACAGATGGTTGTAAACCTTTTCCACAACACAACAGTGTATGACAAAGTAAATGAATCAGAAAGCGCTCGGTTTTTCAATTACTCAATCTGAAATACTAAATTTTCAGGGTAAAGTTACATGAAGTTGCTGGTTCAATAAATTACTGGATGTAACTTTGTTTCGTAAAAATGTCTTTCAGTAACCTCAGCATAACGTAATAAAAAATTTGGAAGAGGGCAAGAAATTTACTTTTAGTTATTGAAAGACTGAATTGAGATTTATTTTAAGCAAGTGAGCTACTTATTTTCTTTTAATATAACAATATGGTACCTACCAAGCCAGCAGTAGTTACTCGGAAAGCTAAATACAGAGTTTATGAAACCGCGCACTCTTAATTTGTGCCATATCTTTAGTTATTACTTTTGACAGTGAAGTTTTACGTTACTTTAAGTGAGTGAAGTTAGTACTCAAAATTGCAAATTATTTAAGCCTCAGTTATTCAGTACAAGAATGGACAGTTGCTAAGGCAGCAAAATGTAGATTGAAACTGGTCATTAGCAAACAGACAACACTAGCAGTAAGTAGCAATTTTTAACACTGACGGTGATTGAGGGGAAAGGAAAGGGACCTTGCTTAGTAATAATGTCTGAGAATAATGACATACAGGTAACATACAAGTTTTAACTATTGCCGCTTGTTATTGACGAAAATTATCAAAGTTTGTCAAAGAAATGCCCCTGGGTAATGTCTGTACAATATTAGCTGACAGTATTACGATGTTGTAGCTGTGCGGACGACGAAGTTACTCGCGGGTTAATGAATTGGGTGCACCTCCATTCGCGCGATCATAGCTGCGCTTCCGCATTCTTTCGTCGCTCAAGCTGCTCTGCTTCCTCGCTGCTCGCATCGCGCCAGAGACTGTCCATACACAAAGATAAACAACGGCACAAGCTACTGCCATTCCGTTGTTGTTATCGATACATTAAAAAAAATTCGCTTATCCCTACCCAGCAGTTTACAACATTTATATTACAATTGCAATAAATGATGTACAGGCAGAAGTAACTACACTATTGCATCCATTATACACTCATGCTCATAAATTAAGGATAACTGCTGAAGGTGGTGCCACACAATGTGGCACTACACAAAACTGGTGCTAATAGAATAGGCACATAGGGAACACACACGACACAGATCTGTAAGTCCACGGTATTGGTGATTAGTTGAGAAAACCGTCCAGAAACACATATGGTACAAAACGCCACTGTTTCCTGCGCTTATACCCCGACATCAATATGGGATATGATCACCATGCACGCGTACACAGACTGCACAACGGGTTGGCATACTCTGGATCAGGTGGTCGAGTAGCTGCTCCGGTATAGCCTCCCATTCTTGCACCAGTGTCTCCTGAAGTGTCCTAGGGATTTGAGGACGTGCAGCGATACGTCGTCCGAGAGCATCCCACACATGCTCGATCGGGTTTAGGTCTGTAGAACAGGTAGGCCACTCCATTCGCCTGATATCTTTTGTTTGAAGATACTCCTCCACGATGGCAGCTCGGTGGGGCAGTGCGTTATCATACATCAGGAGGATGGTGGGACCATAATCCCACCCCACACCATCAAACCACGACCATCATACAGGTCCCTTTCAAGGACATTAAGGGGTTGGTAACTGGTAACTGGTTCCTGGTTCACGCCAGATGAAAACCTGGCGAGAATCGCTTTTCAGACTATAGTTGAACTCGTCCGTGAACATAACCTGGGACCACTGTTCCAATGACGATGTACTATGATCTTGACACCAGACTTTACCGGCTCTCCTGTGACCAAGGGTCAGTGGAATGCAATTTGCAGGGCGAATAAAACATGTATGTTCAGTCGTCTGTAGACTGTGCTACTGGAACTGTTCCAGTGGCTGCGGCAAGGACCCGAGCACCGCTACTTGCAGTACTCCGTAGCCGCCTGCGGGCACTGATGGTGAGATATCGGTCTTCTTGAGGTGTTTTGCACTGTGGACGTCCCGTACTACAGCGCCTGGACACGTTTCCTGTCTGCTGGAATCGTTGCCATGATCTTGAGATCACACTTTGTAGCACACCGAGGGCCTGTGCTAAGATCTGCTGTGTTTGACCAGCCTCCTGTCGCCCTAGTATTCTACCCCTCATAAAATCGTCAATATTTGTTGTTTGCGCCATTTTCAACACACAGTAACCATTAGCACTTCTGAAAACATCTGCACACTTAATCGCTGCATCATACTCTGAGATGCACCAACACACCTCTGCATATGTGGACTGCTGTCAGCACCACCGTGTGACGTCCGCAGGTCAAATGCACCACATGGTCATACCCCGAGTTGATTTAAACCCGAAAACCGCCCATCAGAGCGTTGTTTCACCATGTATCAGTATTATCATTACTTTATGAGCATGAGTGTATATTAATTATAGTGTCTGTAACAAAGCTTACATACTCAGAATCAGAAGTAGAGTACAAGTTATCAATGGGTATTAAATGTCGAAAAATTTTCGTTGGTGTGGAAAGTATTTTATCTGCATTTTCGGTGTTACAAAGTACGGGTGCCCGTTGCGAGGTTTTCATGCAACCTCACATGAGCGTTTCCTCGCTCGTAACAATTCTCGGCGGAACACTGCATAGGCAATGTGGACGTCCTGCAGCGTTTTCGATGGAAAGTGTTCGATCACCAGTTATAAAGCCCGGACTTCTCTCCCTCTGATGTTCATCTCTGCTCACAAGAACAGTCTGTTGTGAAGACAACATTTTGGCACAGACAACGAACTGCAGACCAGTGTAGAGAAGTGGCGAAAAGCACAGACGGCGTTCTACGATGACGGCGTTGGGAAATTGGTACAATGCTACGAAAAGTGTCTAAGTCTGTTCGGCGACTGTGTAAAGAAGTAGCTGGAAGGTGTAGCTACCGGTTGCAAATAAAACATTTTTGATTTTTGCAGTGGTTTCCATTTCGCGACCGATCGGACTTGACTTCCCGAATACACCTCGTAATTCGAGAATCCTGCACCAACATTTGCCTGTGCTAGCCAACTGGGCTAGCCAACCATGAGCACCTTCGCTCAGCTCTAGCCTATTGCTAATTCGGTATCACTACGTCGTATCTCAACGTTACTTCTACATCCGTCGATGACTCTCCATCCAAGATAATATGCTACGTCCTCTTTGTGCAGAAACATATGTCGGCAGCTCGTGGTCGTGCAGTAGTGTTCTCGTTTCACGAGCCCGGGTTCCCGGGTTCGATTCCCGGCGGGGTCAGGGATTTTCTCTGCCTCGTGATGACTGGGTGCTGTGTGATGTCCTTAGGTTAGTTAGGATTAAGTAGTTCTAAGTTCTAGGGGACTGACGACCATAGATGTTAAGTCTAATAGTGCTCAGAGCCATTTGAACCATTTTGAAGAAACATGTAAGAAAACAATATTGCTCGCTTTTGTCGATTAATGTTCATCAGTATGAAAGCAATTTTCATACCACTCACTGTCACATTACGGAGTTTTGAATATACTTTGACGATCCCAAATTTGAATTTTAGTTTCGTAGCGTTGAATTTCGCGAGAAGTAGCGCGGGACGAAACCTGGGAATAGTGAACACTTTCATTGCCAGCGAGGTAAGCGGCGCCGTCTGTTTTTAGCTGCAGACACTGTATATACCTAATGTGAGGAGGAGAATTCATCACCGCGACATGACAAAACCAATATTGATACCTGCGCTGATACGAAGAGACTTGTGTTTGTGTTGGCGCCCGCCGTTAACATGGCGTGTTTACGTGTGCGTCTTGGCGCTTCCCGCGGCGAAGACGGCGACGCCGACGCCAGCTCTATCTCTGGAAAGTGGAGCCATCTCCCAACTTCACGGCGATCTCATTAAAGCTGCCCAACTTCGCGACGCACAGCTTCGGCAAACATTAGGGGCTTAATCCATCTCCGTAACAAACGGGCCGGCCGCGCTAGTTCTTTCAGGAACTCCGCCACAATCCTTACGAAGGACGCACCTCCTCTTCAGTGTCGCTAGCGACTTTTCGAGGCACGTTGCAGGTACACCCAGTTCTTCATCTTATACATTTGCCAGAATCATCTCAAATTGAAGGGATTTTTGTTCAGTTTGGAGCAATTCTTATGGCTGGTTACGAGGCAACATTTAAAACGAAAGAGCCTTTGACACACCCATCTTCTGTTCCAATCATCACGTGTACTATTTTTGACACTAATACTTATAGCGACCCCCTTTTCAATCACAGTATGTAATAGCTTTGAGATTTACTATACATGGTGCCTAGAAATACCCATTACGAACGTCTAGGGCTTGTAAAAGGAAGTGCGTACGTGACATTTTGAATAGGAACCCGTGTCTAGAAACGGTAAGCTTGGTGCAGCCGTTTGAAAATGCATTTGCTAGGTAGGTATGCAACAGGGTAGTCATGACGGTGATGGGGGCTGATTACACAGGATCGGCTGATGCCATTTGATATCTATCGTACCTCTCTGTCATCATTCGAGTCTCATTCGCGTGTCCGTGAGTGGTAGAGCAACATGGTAGAATACTCGTTTGCGGAGTACACCATCATGATCCTTCTGAATGAAGAAGCTAACGATAATGGAAGAGATGCTCGTTGTCAAGCTCTTTCTTCACAATGTCCGACTCCATTGCACACCCTCTTCGCCACAATTACGCAACGGCTTCGACAAAGGGTACTTTCACCGTCAGCTGGCGTGACCGTCGTGCTCCAAGGAGACGCTCCACGCAGAAACCGCGCTTAAACGAGTACACCAGCGATTTCCTTCGTCATTAATCAGTAGAACTGTAAAACAAGTAACTTATTGGGCAACGCGATCGCCTTACCAACACGTTTTAAAATGGTTGTAGTATGGAAACGATACGTTTCCGGACATAGGTTCGAATTCAAAATATTATCTACTCACTCTCCTCTATAAGGCCTAGAAGTTTGTAACTGGAATTTATGAACACACTGAATATCTCACTGGACGATAAAACGATGGAAACTGAACCTACTGATACCACATATTGGCTTCGTCCTCTGACGTAATGATGTTGTGGCGATTGATGTCATATATGTTCAAATTGGAAGGAAGCAGAACAGCTACAACTTTCTTTCTAAGCGTAGAATCTTTTGGGATAAGTATTATAGTGACAGTGTAACCTGATGAATGGGTTAGGTTGAAAGGTGGCAGTTACGCTGAGAGCGGTATCGAAGGAGTCAATTAACCCGCCTATACTATCCTCCTAAAAATCACCTGTTCAAAAAAATTACAGTTGGGCTTTCACAGACCTATGATGCTGGGGACAAGAGCAATAGATTACTGTAGTAAATTCCAATTAACTCCGTTGTGAAGCCCATTTGTAACTATACGGTATGCTATAATCAAATTTGGTGTCAGAGATTCCATGCTTCTTCGAAGAAAAATTAGCGACACTAGCACCGACCTCTTATCGGTATCTTCTAATACGATAAGACATACTGTGTCCTAAATTAAATGAACTTTAAAGAAGAAAGGATAAGGTTAAATGAATGCAATAACAGGGTTTAATGAAGCTTGACGGAAAGTCTTCGGGTAAAACAAAAGTGGTAATCGGCGCTCGCTTGTGAACTGTTATAGACCCTCTGCTGTTTTTACTCTATGTACACAATTTAGGAGACAATCTGAGCACTGATATTAGACTGTTTGCAAATGATGCTGTTGTTTAGCACATAGTGAAGTCATTAGTAGACAAAAACTAATTCCAAAATGATTTAGAGAAGATGTTTGTATGTTCCGAAAAGTGGCAGTTGACAAGCAAATTGTGAGGTCATTCGTATGGGTACTAAGAGAAATCCGTTAAATTTCAGGTACACTATAAATAACAGACATTTAAAGGCTGTCACTTCAAGTAAATACCATCGTATTACAATTACGAACAACTTATATTGGAACGATCACATAGACAATGTTGTGGGCAATGCGAACTAATGACTGTTTTATTTGCGAAACATTTAGAACATGCAACATCTCTACTAAAGAGAATGCCTATAGTACTCTTTGCCATCTAGTTCTTGAATGCTGCTGTGCGCTATGAAATCTTTACCGCATAGGATAGACGCAGGACATCGAAAAAGTTCAAAGAAAGGCAGCTTTTTTTGCATTATCACGAAATAAGGAAGACAGTGTCATGGATATGCTATGCAAGCTGATGTGGCAACCATTAAAACAAAGGGGTTTTTCGATGCCGCGAGATTTGTTCACGAAATTGCAGTCTCTAACTTTCTCCCTCTAATGAGAAAATTTTTGTTGACGCCAACCTACGTTGGAAGGAACGATCAGTGCATTAAAGCAACAGGAATTAGGGGTCGCACTGGAATATTTAAGTGTTCCTATCTCCCGCGAGCTGTTCGAGAGTCTAACGGTAGAGTACTCGTCTGAAGGTGGTTTGATGAAATCTCTGCCAGGCATTTAAGTGTGAACTGCAGAGTAGTCGTGTAGATACAGATGTAGATGTCGACGATGAGGCTGAGAATACGATCACAAAACATTAGCCTAGAAAGTACAAGCATTTATGACGAAATTGTTCGAGATTCTGATGGGAAAACTGTCGAAACGTTAACCTGAAATTATTTAATGTGAGCAATGACAGGCATGTTAATGCTTCTCACCCAAAATAAAAATTCGCAGTCTTAAATACCACGTCACTTCAGTGGTTCTGAACTTGTCCCTCGAGTAAGACTTCAATGGAAAATGTTACAGGAAGCACCAGCCCGGTATTAATCAAGCTTAGCGGAGATGTTAATCACATAACGAATAAAACGTGATTAAGCATTCATTCTGTTCGTACATGATGTCCATCATCAGTGTGAAATGTAACCCCCATGGGTACGAGTACACTCTTGTTTTAGTCGCAGTATTCGAAAAAAAACAGCCTCCCTATTTTATCTAAGGAATTTCGTACCATTCCGGAAACACATTGTACCTTTGTGCACTAATATCGCTGTATATCACTGGACCCGGCAGACTAGTCAAGGACTCGTAAATACCTCAAGGCGTTCGTGGTGTGAACTGCAGTATGCGGTCCTGCACTAGGTCTGCTGAAATGTTCCATTTGGTAAGCTGGTGATGGAAGAGACGACAATACGGTGTACCTTTCGTGCTTCATGCAGCCTCCCGTCAACAACTGTCAAGTTAGTCCTGTTGTCATATACAGGACGTCCCAATTAGCCTACAATTCCGCGTGTTGTGGAGGTATAGCTCTTGGAACTCGCTGCTTCTTCTGGCTTTCCACCAGGTCGCCTGGTGTCGATATGACTGTCAGAAACAGATACGATCGCACACCGCGGAAAGCCACTCAGTGTTGCACTGGATTATGGGTCTGCACCACCTCCGTCTTTTTTGTCTGTAGTACGGTGTCATCGGAAACAACGCATGGCTACCGAGATATCAACCCCATTGATCTGTTCCTGACGGTTCGCGACGACAGTCTGCTGTAGCCTCTACCCGAATTTCAGCTAGTCAGAGGTAGTTGATGAATTGCAATGGGGCCTCGTGGCGTAAGTATTCTGGGACGGCCCTTGCATACTCTTATACCACACTGTTGTCCTGAGTCCACATTGTCACCATTCGTTCTGCAAGTCTGTATTACAGCCAACTGTTTGTGCGATCTGTCCGCAACATTTTCATGTTAATGATTCTACCTTTCTCAAAGTCAGGATGATGCCGATGAGCTACATGTCTACGTCCTCTCGGTACGGTATATTGCGATCTCTCCCTGAAAAGTTCCATTAACGTTACACACACCTCACAGCAATCATGTTCTCATATTTTTCTTCATCTCTAAGAATGGCGATTTTTTTTTTTTTTTTGTACTGAAATTGTTCTTAGGCACGGAAAAAACTTGAGTAGAACTTCAGTCAAGGACTCATGGTCTAATACTTTCCAATACCGTTGCTGTACGATTATTTCAAATTGCTTAAGAAAGTTGAATCATGTATCACTTTTTGATAACTAGCAACGGTTTTCGAAGTTTACTTTTCTGCTTAGCTTTCGATTGTTCTTCAGAGTGATGAAGTAATTTTTCTTGCACTGTTTATTACCAGGAAGAAAACCATCCGGCGATTGAATTTGTGTATTTTTCTTATGTTTATGGTACGTGTCGTTCAGAACTGAAATCCATCAAAACATTCCGATACACCTCCCAATAATTCTCGAAAAAATCAACTCTGAACTTTTCCGAGGACATTTAACTGACTACACTTCATTGATTTTCAATATGGCTCTTGTTCAAAAATGGTTCAAATGGCTCTGAGCACTATGGGACTTAACATCTGTGGTCATCAGTCCCCTAGAACTCAGAACTACTTAAACCTAACTAACCTAAGGACATCACACACATCCATGCCCGAGGCAGGATTCGAACCTGCGACCGTAGCAGTCGCGCGGTTCCGGACTGAGCGCCTGAACCGCTAGACCATGGCTCTTGTGTTCACTCGGAGTGTTGGAAAATAGTAAATGGGTTGTCACTGAATTGCTGGTTCGAATTTCGCTATAGTCTTTTCTTCGTTTTCTTTTTTTTGTTCAGTTCGAATATCTACATCATATAATATAAATTCATCAACTATGTGATAATTAACAAATTTAATCATATTCTTTATGAAAAACTCACATCTACTTGTTTCTTATTATACTGATGGAAGAATTCCATCATCAAGGAATAATTAATGAAGACTAATGAAATTTGGAAATACATTTGTCTAGGTGGAACATTAAGGATTAACATTGTAAGGTCACAGGTTAATGTTAGCACGAGATAAGCTACAGCAAATGTGAAATGCTACTACGTTAATAACTAGTGTAACAGACAGATTGTTGAATGCAAGCATGAAAACGTGTGTGCATTGTGTCGTACAGGTTCCGGATGTTAATTTGTGGAGTGGAGTTCCATGCTTGTTGCACTTAGTCGCTAAATATAGGAACGTTTAATGCTGTTCGTGGATGACCCTGGAGTTGTCGTCTGATGATGTCCCGTATGTTCTGCATTGGAGACAGATCTGGTGATCGAGTAGGTCAATGCAACAAGTCGACACTCTGTAGAACATGTTGGGTTACAACTACGGTATGTGGGTGAGCGTAATGTTGTTGGTAAAACAATGGCTCCAGCCACTATGGGACTTAACATTTGAGGTCATCAGTCCCCTACACTTAGAACTACTTAAACCTAAATAACCTAAGGATATCACACACATCCATGCCCGAGGCAGGATTCAAATCTGCGACCGTAGCAGCAGAGCGGTTCCAGACTGAAGCGCCTAGAACCGGTCGGGCACATTGGCCGACTTGTTGGAAAACGTCCCCTGTAATGTTCATGAATAGCAGCAGAACAGGTCGAACTATCAGACTGACATAAAAATTACCAATTAAGGTGCGTGGGTTAACCATGAGAGAGCTCCCGCTATAATACGAAATCGTACCCCAGACTATCATTCCTTGTAAGTTCAGTGTGTTTAGCACACAGACAGGTTCGTTGCAGGCCCTCACCAGGCCGGCTTCTGTGCAACACAATGCCATCACTAACTCATAGGCAGAACCAGCTTTCATCAGAAAACACAACAGATCTCCAGTCCGCCCCAAAATGAGCTTCAGCTTGACACCGCCGTAGTCACAAACTGCGGTGGTTTTCGGGCGGTTGGCTTGGAGCTGACCTTGAAATAGCCGTTGTAATCGTTCGTTGTTAACAGTGATGCCAAATGATACTTGAATTGTTCTGCAGACTCAGGACGAGCCCTCCCGTTTCGTAACGGTTTGCAAAGTTATTCCTTGGTATTTAATCGACATACTTAATTTGCGTCGTTGTTACCACATTATTTTTTTAGGTATTGGGACTTTGTGTAATAATGATGATTATAGATGGAAATATGAACGTGGTTAATGCTATTGTACAGTACGTGGAACCGTTCCGAAAGTTATTTTGTATTTTCTCGACTTTGTGCCTCTTTGGTGGAATCGGTGATGGTATGTATTCTCTTTGCCAGATAATTTCTTGTTGTGTGAATGTGGCCTGCTACACGGCGCATGCAGTTCAGCGAAGAAGTTTTTTTGGATTAGTAACGGCAGGAGGGAGGTAGCGAGCCGAGCCGGTGCTGGAAACAGACGCGTGTTTCTGTCGGAGAACGTCTTGTCTGGACCTGGAGTGATAGCGCGGCTCGTTCGTGTTGAGTGCCGTTTATTTGAAAAAAAAAGAAAAATACACATCCTCTGGGTTCAAGTGTTCGTTGGCCGCGCTGTACTGGTGTTCGTAGACGTGTTGCAGTAAACGGCGTCTACGCTTTCGGATCCTGTATCCATTATCAGAAGAGACTGTCGGACAAAGCAAAGCTGGAAGGTCTGTACAGCCTTCACTACTCTGTCGCTGCACTCTGGTTGCATTCATGGACGAGTACTTGTTCACTCAGTTCAGAGCTGTGTAGTTATACTATTCAATAGCTGGTAAAATGTTTATTTTGCGTGTTCATGTTGTAAGGGTTGTCATTGAGTCTGTCCTTGAGGGCGAGATTTGTGTTGTGTGAATGTGTGGGACGGGTGGTAACCGATTTATGTTTCAGGTTTTATCATGCCAATTAAATGATGTCTATAATGAATCGCCAAAAAGTATACGCAGGACGGAAGGGTGAAATAAAATATAACTGCAAGCTTCGCCACTGTAAACCTATTGAGTTAGCTGTGGATGAATTGTAATGCTGCACATCAATCTTTCAGCGACGTATCACATTTTCTAATGGAACAGTTAGCGTCTCCTTATTTGGCGTTCATCTGAAGGCGTCCTGCGCCTAAGCTTGTTCGAAATTATCTGGTACTTCCGTACGGCAGTTGAGTAAATCTTAAATTGTGGCACGAGTGGAATTGGTGTGCGTAAAACTTGCGAGTAGGTATCCCGCTGTAATTGTTCTTGTGAATTTTAAGTTCTGTTGCTGAACTTATTTTATCTGAAGATTGTTTTGAAATTTGAATTGATGTCAGTTTGGCATTATACATTTTGAAACTTCCTGGCAGATTAAAACTGTGTGACCGACCGAGACTCGAACTCGGGACCTTTGCCTTTCGCGGGCAAGTGCTCTACCATCTGAGCTACCGAAGCACCATTATACATTTTGCTTAAATGTTAATTACACGCATGTTTAAAGATACATCTGGGGATTTAGATTTCAATGTCAAGTAGTTACCTAGCTTCAGCTGAAACTTTTAATTGATATCTTTGTAATTGTCTTGAGCTTAAATTTCACATCAGTGTATCACCATTAATTGCCATCGATATTGGATCAGGATTAATATTTGACCAAGATTGTTTTAGTAGATAACATTTCTTTAAAAAAAACAGAGGTTGGTCACACGCTTTTATAAATTTTGAATAGAAATTTCTTGTTAAGAATTAAAGAAAAAAATGTTCTAGAATCAATGTTAGCCTGGCGTCTTACCACTTCCTGCAGCTCCCACCGTACCAGCTATATAGGTAAAGTAACTGTACAGTGATCACCATATTAGTAACATTTTGACCAAACTTTACAACGTAATATACCAGTTGTTTTTCTTGGCATGGATTCTAGTAGTCTTCGGTAGCTTTGTAAATGTGTGTGGCTTCAGATGTCTTCGCGTAACACGCAGTTACCGTAAACTACGGGCCCGTGGTACGCGAGAGCGGAATGGGGCCAGATAACGTTGTAGACACGCTCCACTGGGTTCACGTAAGACGATTTTTGTGACCAAGATATTAACATGGTTTCACTATCTTCCCAATCCTATCACTGTAGCACTATGGACAGTTATCCTGTTTGGAAAAGCCATCGCTGTCGGAGAAGACATAAAGCACAAAAAGATTCGGGTGATCCTAAATAATGTTCACCTAGTCACAGCTGTCACGGCGCCCTCGACTCCACTGTACTCTGTCACCACATCTGCCATTGATAGCCGCCTATCCTTCTTAAGCGGACATGTCTCTGACCTCCACTATCTGCGATAAGCCGTGGACGGCCGACAGATTTTCGCTCACCCGTGGTTCCAACGTCCTTCAACCGCTATTCCTAGATGCTTACGAAGGCAGCATGCGAACAGCTGACAAGCTTCGCCCTTTATGAGATGCTCCTTTCCTGGCCTAGGTTCATAACTATCTGCCCCTTATCGAGGCAGATAGTAGCTGTCTACAGATTTCCCATTTGCAACCCTAGGGACAATCTCGAGCCGGCTGCTTGCGCCACGGATCCTCAACCAAGAAACATAGCGAGCACTCTACAGAATGACTCCACATCCCTGTCCGGTACCTTCCAGAACATCACTGACTCACTTCCTGCGTGTCTCGCTGTAGTCTGCACTACAAAAGGTGGTTATTCAGGCTTTTAACAGGTGGCCACATTCTGTGACTGGAGAGCGTAACAGGTAGACTGTGACACTGTAAGCCTGTTACACTGTCCAGTAGACTGTGACATTGGAAAATCAGCAAAAGCGACCGAAGGCTTCCGGGATAAGGAGACCCCCTCGTTCTGTCAAAGAGAGTGAAAGAGCAGACAAAGGTTCAGGGCACTCTCTTGCCCTTGGGGTGGGAAACTGCCCTCAAAGTCGGAGGAATCAGCAACGATCAACGGCATGAGGATACAGAAGGCAATGGAAACCACTGCGTTAAAGACATATAACGTGTATCCACTGGAACATGTGGCCTGTAACTGATAAAAGTGTCCTGATGCGTTCTCCATTGGCAAAAGATTCTCTAATAGCCCCCCCCCCCCCTCCGGTAGAATCTACGGGAAGGGAGAACCAAGGGGGAGGAGACCAAGAGAAAAAGACTGAATAATCAACGAAAGGATAACGGTCTTCTATAAGTCGCGGAGTGGAGTGTCAGAAGTTTGAAATCAGTAGGGAAGCTAGAAAATCTGAAAAGGGAAGTGCTAAGGCTCGGTCTAGAAGTTGTGGTGTCAGTGAAGTGAAATGGAAATAAGACGAGGGTTTCTGTTCAGATGAGTATAAGGTAATATCAACAGCAACAGAAAATAGTGTATCGAGTGTTGTGAATAGGAAGGTAGGGCAGAGAGTGAGTTACTGTGAATAGTTAAGCGATAGGGTTGTAGTCATGAGGATCGACAGCAAGATAACGCCTAAAACAATAGTTCAGGCATACATGCCGACGTCGCAAGCCGAAGATGAAGAAGCAAAGAAAGTGAGGACATTGAATGGGTAATTTAATTTAAGATGAAAATCTAATAATCATGGTCTATTGGAAATCAGTTGTAGGGGAAGGAGTAGAAGAAGGGTTGCGGGAAAATATGGGCTTGGTACTAGGAACGAAAGAGGAGAAAATCTAATAAAGTTCTGCAATAAATTGCAGCTAGTAATAGCGAATAGCTTATTCAAGAATCGCAAGAGGAGGAGGTATACTTGGAAAAGGTCGTGAAATACAGGGAGATTTTAGTTATACTGCATCATGGTTAGGCAGAGATTCCGAAATCAGATACTGGATTGTAAGGCATACAGAGGAAAAGATGAAAACTCAGATCGCAACATGGTAGTGATGAATCGTAGGCTGAAGCTTAAGAGACTGGTCGGGAAAAATCAATACACAAAGAAGTGGGATATGCAATTTCTACAGTATCAGGAGATACGCCTCAAGTTTTCTGAGGCTACAGATACTGCCATAAGGCATAGTTCAGTGGGTAGCTCAGTTGAAGAAGACTGGACATCTCTGAAAAGAGCAATCACAGAAGATGGAAAGAAAAAAATAGCTACAAAGTAGGTAACTGCGTAGAATCCATGGGTAAAACATGAAATACTTCAGTTGATCGATGAAAGAAGACAGTACAAAAATTTTCAGGTAAATTCAGCGATACAGATACACAAGACACTTAAAAATGAAATAAATAGAAATTGCTGGGAAGCTAAGGCGAAATTTCTACAGGAAAAATGTGAAAAAATCGAAAACCAAACGAATGTGGGAAGGAGTGATGTGGAAAATAGAAAATTCAAAGGAACCTTCAGTGAAATTAAAAGCAAGGGTAGTAGCATTAAGAGTGCAATGGCAATTTCACTGTTAAATTTAGAGGAGGGAGAGAGAGAGAGAGAGAGAGAGAGAGAGAGAGCAAATATGTAGAAGGAGTGCACTGAAGGCCTCTGTGAGGAGGAAGACTTGTCTAATGACGTGATAGGAGAAGAAACAGGAGTCGATATAAAAGAGGTAGGGGATCCAGTATGAGAATCAGAATTTAAGAAAGCTTCGGAGGGCTCAGTACCAAATAAGGCAAGAGTGACAGATAGATTCCATAAGAATTTATTAACTCATTTGGAGACAAGGCAACAAAACGACTATCCACGTTGGTGTGTAAAATGTATGAGTATGGCGACAAATCATCTGACTTTCGGAAGACCGCAAGAGCCGACAAGTGCAAGAATTATCGCACAATCAGCTTTACAGCTCATGCATCCAAAAGTTGCTGATCACAGTAACATACAGAAAAATGAAAAATAAAACTGAGAATGTGTTAGATGACGATCAGTTTGGCTTTAGGTACGGTAAAGGCACCAGAGACGTTGTGGTTGACAATGGAAGCAAGACTGAACAAAAATCAAGACACGTTCATAGGACGTGTTGACCTGGAAAATGCGTTTATCAATGTAAAATAGTGCAAGATGTTCGAGATTCTGAGAAAAATATGAGTAGGCTGTAGGGAGAGACGGATAATACAGTATGAAATATATACAAGAGCCAAGAGGGAATAATAAGAGTGGATGACCAGGAACGAGGTGCTTGGATTAAAAAGGGTGTAAGACAGGGGTGCAGTCTTTCGCCCCTACTGTTCAATCTGCATTTAGAAGAAACAAATACGGAAAAAAACAAAGGTTCAAGAGTCTAATTAAAATTCAAGGTTAAAGTATATCAATGATAAGATTCGCTGATGACATTGCCATCCTCAATGAAAGTGAAGAAGAATTGCAGGATCTGCTGAATGGAATGAACAATGTAACGAGTACAGAATACGGATTCAGAGTAAATCGAAGAAAGACGAAAGTGATGAGAAGTAGCAGAAATGAGAACAACGAGAAATTTAACATCACATTTGGTGGTCATGAAGTAAACGAATTTAAGGAATTCTGCTACCTAGGCAGCAAAATAAGTCATGATGGTCGGAGCAAGCATGACATCAAAAGTAGGATAGCACTGGCAAAAAGGGCATTTCTGGCCAAGGGAAGTTACTAGTATCAAACATAGGTCTTAATTTGAGGAATAAATTGTTGTAAATGTACATTTGAAGTACAGCATTGTATGGCAGTGAAACATGGACTGTGGGAAAACCAGAAAAGAAGCATTTGAGATGTGGTGTTACATAAGAATGTTGAACATTATTAGGTGGACTGATAAAGTAAGAAATGAGGAGGTTCTCCTGAGAACCGGCGAGGAAAGGAATGTGTAGAAAACACTGATAAGAAGAAAGGACAGGGCGAAAAGACATGTGTTAAGTGGTACTAGAGGAAGCTGTAGAGGGCAAAAACTGTAGAGAATAACAGAGGTTGGAATACACCCAGCAAATACTCGAGGACGTAAGTTGCAATAGCCACTCTGAGATGAAGAGGTGGCAGTGGTATGGATACAATGAATACTGTGAATCCTGTCATGGGCTTGGGTGGCACCTACCAGGCGTGGTGTCCTCCCACCGGTAAAACACAGGGTTTGTTCTTGTACAGGGTGATTCAAAAAGAATACCACAACTTTAGGAATTTAAAACTCTGCAACGACAAAAGGCAGAGCTAAGCACTATCTGTCAGCGAATTAAGGGAGCTATAAAGTTTCATTTAGTTGTACATTTGTTCGCTTGAGGCGCTGTTGACTAGGCGTCAGCGTCAGTTGATGCTAAGATGGCGACCGCTCAACAGAAAGCTTTTTGTGTTATTGAGTATGGCAGAAGTGAATCGACGACAGTTGTCCAGCGTGCATTTCGAACGAAGTATGGTGTTAAACCTCCTGATAGGTGGTGTATTAAACGTTGGTATAAACAATTTACAGAGAATGGGTGTTTGTGCAAAGGGAGAAGTTCTGGACGGCCGAGAACGAGTGATGAAAATGTAGCACGCATCCAGCAAGCATTTGTTCGCAGCCCAGGAAAATCGACTCCCAGAGCTAGCAGAGAGCTACAAATTCCACAATCAACTGTATGGAGAGTCCTACGAAAAAGGTTAGTTATGAAACCTTATCGTCTGAAATTGGTTCAAGCACTGTCTGCAGCTGATAAGATTAAAAGAATCGATTTCTGTGATTTTATCCTTGCTCAAATGGAAACAGATGAACCTTTCGTTTCAAATATTGTGTTTAGTGATGAAGCAACTTTCCACACTAACAGGAAAGTCAACCGTCACAATGTCTGTATATGGGGCACTGAGAATCCGCGGGAAACAACTCAGTATGAACGTGACTCACCTAAGGTGAACGTTTTCTGTGCCATTTCAGCCAATAAAGTTTTTGGTCCCTTTTTCTTCGAAGGTGCTTCTGTAACTGGACTACAGTATCTGGAGATGTTAGAGAATTGGCTGTTCCCTCAGCTCGAACAAGAAGCACAACAATTCATATTTCAGCAGGATGGAGCGCCACCACATTGGCACTTATCTGTCCGTAACTACCTGAACGTCAACTACCCGAGACGATGGATCGGCCGCCAGGCAGCCCTGACAGAGCACTTCATCACTGGCCTCCAAGAAGCCCTGATCTTACCCCTTGCGATTTTTTTCTTATGGGGGTATGTTAAGAATATGGTGTTTCGGCCACCTCTCCCAGCCACCATTGATGATTTGAAACGAGAAATAACAGCAGCTATCCAAACTGTTACGCCTGATATACTACAGAGAGTGTGGAACGAGTTGGAGTATCGGGTTGATATTGCTCGAGTGTCTGGAGGGGGCCATATTGAACATCTCTGAACTTATTTTTGAGTGAAAAAAAAACTTTTTAAATACTCTTTGTAGTGATGTACAACAGAAGGTTATATTATGTTTCTTTCATTAAATACAGATTTTTTAATGGTACACAATCTACAACGACTCGCAAAAATACGGCTCAAACTCAAGAGGGTTAACAGCGCTTCTCATCGCAGAAGAAGCGACGTCTGAATGTCATCAGTCACCTTCGTTGACCGCGTTACGACGGTAGCACTTTGGCCTATAGTTTTCCACACATATTCAGTGACTCTTAGGTCCAGGGAACCTACTAGCCACACTAGCTGCATAATATTCTCATGTCGTAGTTACTCATCCGAATGACCAGATTTGTGACGTCTGGTATTATCACCCATCAGATGGAACCGATGTTCACATTCACCTTGGGAAAGATGCTCAAGCTGTCAGTCCTACAGACGAAAGACACTGCCGTTGGAAAACACTTGCAGTGGTGGAGGAATCTCTTGTATGACGTTCAAAGAAATAGAAAGAGTTATATAGCACTGTTGGCTGGGAGACTTTAACATGCTCATGGTTTCCAATCATGTGAATATAACCCGAATACATCTTGCTTGCTGCGAACCCACAGTTATGTTGAAGGGTTCTGGTTGAATTCGCCCATGTGAAGGACGGAAAAGTCAGAAACACTCCTGCTACGGTGTGCTGCCCAGAAGAAAACACGAGAGAAAAGTGCGTTGTCCTTCAAAGTGTATGAGGTGACTAAACAAAATATGTGCGACCAGCGCTTTGATTGGCCGCCACCGCTCAAAGTTTTAGTGTTGCTAAGAGAAATGTCTGCTCTTTCTTACTCTGCAAAGGAATGCCACTTCCAGGGACAGGACTGCTGGTGATGATCGTCTGTGAGTCGACAAGTTACTTGAGGCTGGCGGCGACGTGGACTCCAGCGATGAAAGCACAGTCTACCTGCACGTGAGTGATGCCATTTTCACGTACGACATAGACCTGATGTGTGCTGCCTCGTCCAGTGAATTCGTCCAAGACATACTGGCCCCACCTCGGGCCTTATAGTCTGCTCGGCGATAAGCTACAGTTCTCGGTCACCTTTGGCTTTTCTGGAAGGGACGCTAACCAGCGCTCGGTACGTGCAGAATGTTGTCACGCACATTCTTTTGCCGTTGTTGCAACAGGAGGGTGATGTGTTGGCCCAACAGGATAATGCTCGCCCACACACTGCCCGTGTAATTCAACGTGGTCTGCCACTTCCCTGGCCAGCACAATTTCCGGACTTGTCTCCAGTTGAGCATGTGTGGGATATGATGGAACGAGAAGTGACTCGTGACGCTTATCAACCAAGAACTCTTTCTTTCTGCTATGAATAGGTCCAGCATGTATGATCGACTGGATGCCAGAGTAGCACCTGCATTCCCGCCCGTGGACTCTAAAGCACGTACTAATATGGGTGTTGCAGCATGGGGTGATACCTGATACCACAAAAAACCTTACGGTACTGATCTGTAGATGTAATCATTTCATGTACTCCATACGCACAGTTGCAATAATTAACCTTGAGTGAATTCTAAACCAGTAATAGAGTATATTAATTTTTTCTGGCAGTGTAGAAAGGTCACAGAACTAAAATCTTGTTTCATTGAAAGACTGTCTTACACGTGAATCTTTCCAAAGATTTCGTAAACAAAAAAGAAACAGTAACCAATTACATGCAAGATTCAAAACCTCGTGACAGTATTTGCATTTCTCGACACCATCCCTACGTCACGCCATTTTCTAATATACTTAAATGCCCGGCTTCGCAAGGGTATCTACGGTCGCTCCAAATGTCTGGCGCAGTGGTAATTTTATTCACGGGCCACAGCGTAGACTTATGATTAAAACCTAGAGAAACATTAGCTAACTGTAAATTAACTCCAAATTCCAGTCATACTCACGTAACTTATAAATTTATGCGACGCACGCCAGGAAAATTCTCAGGAGCCACGAATAAATCGACAATCATTATCATACTTCAGCCAATTTGCATGAAACATTTATGTATTTTACACACAAACGTTGTTCATAAGTCAGTCGATCTATAAGTGAAAGCCGTATAAAAATCCTTACAGTACTTCCTGGGATTAGCCTAGACATACAGACGGAACATGTCCGACGATATAGCGACTTTGTCCTCCAGGCTCGAATATTCGTTTAGAACTGCAAGAATTTCGAAATATTTCGTCTCCTCCATATAATTACCACATTATAAATGTAAATACTTCGTGTTTGTAGTGCCCGTTACAATTAAGTGGACAAGGTAAGGATTTGTTGCTCGTGGACCTACGTGTTTTAACACTACAGCGGTAATGTATGCTGCGAGTGAAGATATACGGCAGCTTGATGAAGTGGAATGCTTAATAGTCGGATAAGAATTAACTGCCTACGGGTGATGACGAGAATGTTTACTGAGGATAATAGCAGAAATAAAATATTACGCCTGTCCCTAGATGGTACAGGTATGTAGCTTTGCTATCTCAACACGTGTATGTTTCCCTTAAGGAATGCAAAGCTTTCCTTACAGTATCAAAAGAATCAAGTACCTCTTGATACGACTGAGGATAAGTTAAACGAGGTTCCTGATTTCTATGAATTGGTGTCTAGGAGAAATTTCATAGGGATAATAAATAGAGCAAACATTCTTCAGAACAAAGGGACACAGCTGTCGAAACACTGACATTAACTTTACTTTCTGGATTACATACCGTAATTTAACCCGACTTAAATGTTCAACAGCAACTCTGGGAGAAGTCATCGAGAGAGACGACACAGTGGCCAGCCGGCCTGAGTGAACGAGCGGTTCTAGGCATTTCAGTCTGGAACCGTGCGACCGCTACGGTCGCAGGTTCGAATACTGCCTCGGGCATGGATGTGTGTGATTCCCTTAGTTTAGTTAGATTTACGTAGTTCTAAGTTCTAGGGGACTGATGACCTTAAAAGTTAGTGCTCAGAGCCATTTGAACCATTTTTTGACACTGTGGTTAGCACAAGGAACTCTTACTTGAGAGCCTTGAGAGCCCGTCCAGCCATCCATATTTATGCTTTCCGTGGTCTTTTCAGAAAGCCAAGGCGAATTCTGCGATGGTTCCTTCCCTCGCTTTCCTCAATGTGAGCTCATGCTCCGTCTCTCTGATCACTGGACGTTGATCTTTATTTGTCTACAGACAGTACTGATAAGGAACTCTAGTCTAAATTGATGTGTTTAATGCCTCTGAAAGCGCGGTGTAGTAACGTTAAAATTCTATGGGCAGTGACAGGGTATAACAAAGTTAGCTATTGGAAATGACGCACTGTCGCGTGCGCATGGTCCAAAGAAATGGTTCAAATGGCTCTAAGCACTATGGAACTTAACATCTGAGGTCATCAGTCCCCTAGAACTTAGAACTACTTAAACCTAACTACCCTGAGTACATCACACACAACGATGCCCGAGACAGGATTCGAACCTGCGACCGTAGCAGCGGCGCGGTTCCGGACTGAAGCACCTAGAACCGTGCTCATGATACCCACGCTGTTAACACAATGGTTATGGCTGAGTCCTTAACAACAGTATTTCACTTGCTTAAAGCAAGGCACCTATTTCTATTCTGGGGTTAACTGAATTTCAGCGAGTTCACATCTACGGGGGAGGGGGGTTCAAGTGATTTAGTACTCGCAAAGAAGTTTCCATGGCATTCGATTTTTCGATTTGGGCATTCCTCTCTCTGTGTTTCCTTTTGCTTATACTTTTGCTTGGTTCATTTAAACTCCGTGGGCAAGGAATACAGCAATATCAAACTCTGCTATGCAATATGCTTACCTCAAAGCAAGAAAAAAATTTAAAATTGTAATTGAGAACAAAGATTAAATATTTTAATAATGAACTTGAAACACACTGTCATATTAGATGCAGTCCTTTCATTTATTCAGCATTTCACATTAGTCTATATGGTGTATTTTCGCCTAATTATATACTGAGTGATCACTGCCTACTGCGCAAGTATATTTATTTATGCATTTCTTTCACTTGGCAAGATTAGGGCGTTCAGGCCCTCTCTTACATCCAACTACAGATCTTTAGCGAATTTAAGCTAAACCATGGGTGGTACTTGAACAGTATGTAACAATAATCGGAACATCATACCGCAATTGTACTGTGATTCAATACGTGTTGTTTGTTTACATTCTGCATTAAAACTGAGACATATCTGATAAATGGCCTATTTCGTTCTGTCTCGTGTTCTTCTGCAGACGTTTGCCTGACGATTTTTCTAACGTTTCGCCAGCACGGATGCCTGGGCTTGTCGATGTTTCACCCTCTATTGCTGGTGGCAGACTGGAATCCAGCTCGTGGGCGCAAATAACATTTACCTCACTCACCAAAGTCTGAGGGCTTTAAAATAATTGTCATTTATTTTACAGTCTCAGGTGCACATTTTAAAAACATGACAAGTTTCGATCATTCTGGATCATCTTCAGAGCTAAGTAATTGCGTCAGCAACCCATCTTGTCTCTTCAGAACCTCATATCAGAGTACTATTTAGATTCGAATATGATCCAGAGTTATCGAAGCATGTCATATAACTAGAAACGTGCAACTGAGACTGAAAAAGAGATGAGAATTATTTCAGATATCAATGCCGTTGCCGATTCTCTCAGGAAGAGTGTGTCGGGAACAGTCTGAGGACTTTTCCGTGCCCATTGCCGCCGTTCTTCTCCGTTTGTCACCCTCAACGGTTCGCTGCAGCACAGGAATCCAAATGCCGTTCACACTGAGGCTTTCCTCTTTCTTCTCGAAAGAGTTACCATCTTCGTAGATTTCTGCAGCTTCTCTGAATAAACGGTTCTGGTAGATCTTCTCCACAGCAAGAACTTTCATGTCGGCGAATTTTTGTAGGACATCGGTATCACACAGAACGTGCTAAATTCTACCCCTGTCCCAATCTGCAATGCTGCTCTTTGATCTCCTTTGTTTTAGTGTTTACGCTCTGTCTGCACAATGTACCGTCGATTCTATCTGTCACCCTGTGAATGTGTAGCAGAAAGGCCGTAACTGATATTTCTTCCTCAGATGTGTCATTTCGCAGAGTATTTGATTCCGTGACACTTATGTTGTGTTATATCCGCTGTTATTCAGAACGCTTTCCACGTGTAGCATCTCGTGTCTGAGATGCTGCGTCGGCCAGGGTGGTCGAGCGGTTCTAGGCGACACAGTCTGGAACAGCGTTAGGTTGAAGTAGTTGTAAATGGTTCAAATTGCTCTGAGCGCTATGGGACTTAACTGCTGAGGTCATCAGTCCCCTAGAACTTAGAACTACTTAAACCTAACTAACCTAAGGACATCACACACACCCACGCCCGAGGCAGGATTTGAACCTGCGACCGTAGCGGTCGCGCAGTTCCAGACTGTAGCACATAGAACCGCTGGGCCACCACGGCTGGCTAAGTAGTTCTACGTTCTAGGGGACTGATGACCTCAGAACTTAAGTCCCATAGTGCTCAGAACCATTTGAACCATTTTTGAGATGCTGCGGCTCACGTATTCATCTTGCGCGCGTTAAGAGCCTATTATCATTCCTCTTTTGTTACTCAGAAGGTGACTTGACCGGTTTGTTCACGTATAGATCTGCCTGTGTGTCGGGTTTCAATACATGCTGTGTCTCAGGTTTTCACCACCTCTCGTAACCAGCACATCTAGAAACGGTAGCTGTTGGTCCTTTCCTACCTCCGTAATAAATTTAATGTTGGCATGGGAAGTGTTCAAATATCTTAGAAAGCCATCGAGGTGTTCCTCACGACGACTCCACAGAGTGAAGGTATCGTAGACGTATCTGCAACACCCCTTGGTTTACTAGGTGCCAAGCCCAGAGCCCATTTTTCGAATTGTTCCATGAAGAATTTGACCGCGACTATACTGAGTGGTCTGCCCATGGCGACACATTCCAGCTGTTCGTAGAACTTGCCATTCCTCATGAAATAGCACTTGATGAGACATGCATAAAAAGAATCTGGTCATATGTTGCTGGAAATGGCACCACTATATTCCAGGGAACCATTGAGTAGTACTCTGGTAAACAAAGAAACTATATCAAAGCTGACAAAGATGCCGTTTGGCCCAAGTATTAGATTCTTCGGCATCTCAGTGAATCGTTCCAAGTACTTCATGTAAGTGCGATTGAAGCACAGAGGCCAAGTGTTTCGCCAGTTTGAGCGTCATTGAGCCAGGAACACATAAAATTGGTTATAATAGAACATTACCTTCAAGAAATACATGACCAACCATCTGCAGTATAAGGGAATGATCACAATGAAAATTTGTACCAGACCGGGACGCGAAACCATATTTCCCGCTCTACGCTAGCGGTCACCTTAACCGCTCAGGCTATACATGCACGACTCACGGCCAGGATCGGGCTTCCATATATCGTCGTTCTGCGTCATAACCTGTACTCGTACACACATTAAGCAGTTACCTTACGTGGGAGGACATTTTAGTGGAAAGTCGTTTCCCAGTATCGGCGGGTAAATACGATGTTGCTGTGCCTGTATTGTTATAAAGTGTGATGCAGTTTCCTTCGGAGATGCATGCACTGACCTCGTCAGTATAAAAACTTTCATCCTGAACATTTTTGGAATGTGATAGAACAGCGTCTGGTCCGTTTTCCATTGAGAGGGGGCATGACGCACGTCTCCAGTGAAATTATCGCTGTCCAAGGAGAGGGTTCTAAACATAATTACGTGAATGGAATATCATCGGCAGCATTTTAAAAATTCAGTTATGAAAAAATTTAAGATAAGTACGAAAAAACATGACCATGTAGTGTACATATAAAACTACGAATATTCAAGGGAGGACAGGAGCGCTTGTTACAAAAACTGATGTTTGCTCGTTTCAGACACAGTCGATACAATTTACAGAATGTTCACGATAGTCACCTACCACGTTAAGGGCGCAAAATTGCGCGCGACAAATTTACAGTGGTTTCAAAGATAGCAGTGGATAACTGCATAACTTCAAACAATGCTACAGAATTGAAAGACGTAAGATATCGAAGTTCCAAACAAATCGTTAGCTTGATGATGCACAGAAGTTTCGGAATCGACCCGAAAATTTGTAGATGGAATAAATAAACTTATGCCATCGTTCAGCAAGGAATTTGTTTTCAACTACGACCATGAGTATTTAAAGAGGAAACGCACAGGAAAGGAACATTGGCAGTTAAAGATACCAAGGAAGTTGTATAAAGCTCAACTAACCCCAATACCTTAACGCATTCGTTTACAATTATGCTGGCTGTTAATCTGGATGGTACATAGGTTGTAAAGTTATTTACTGTGCTGCGCGAAATTGGAGGCGCTCTGCGACTACAATTATTTCTCTTGTGCGTCATGTTGCACGGGCAGTAGCAAACATTTAAGTCACACCAAGCAAGAGAGTGGAAAAATGAGCGTAAGAGAACTACAACTATTATACGAGCACCGCTTTTGTCCAATAGCTGGTCAGAACAACTTGATTTTGCTTGATTCCTGGCATATGAATAAAAAGCGTACTACTCTAGAACGAACTATCCCTCCCGAAAAGTCTGGAACTATTGGACAAATTCATCCTCTGGATGTTTGGTTTCTCCGTGCCTATAAAACATACTATCGCTCTATCTGCAGCTACGCCTAATAGGACTGCCACTTTCGCACTGTTTCACTGTGCATGCCAACACATTCCATCAGTTCTCATTACCCCGTTACACCCATATGATTCTATATTGATTCTTTTATTAGTGGATACCTAAGTGAACGTTCTGCACCGTTTGTAACTCTCAAAGATTTCGCTTTCGGTCTTGATGGAGCGAACCTTTGTGGTCACTGTGGCGCGTCATTTTTCATTCGGTGTTCATGGTGCAAGCTAATAGTTTGTTTGTGAACAATTCTTGAATGTCGACCATACCCATTTTGTGAAGTGTAATACAAACTCTTGATTCTCTGCACCTCCTGGACATTCATTTTCTGTCGCCCTCCAAAAACGCCACAGCAAGCAAAAGTGGGAAAATGGTCGTAAGAGAACTGTAGCTGTGGTGTGAGCAGCTAATGTTCTTCGTATCACAATTCTTAGCGTAACACTTTCAAATAAGCGTTACTAAAGATTGGACTTGTAAGTTTTGTTGATTTTAACGCCATTACCGCCTTATCTTCGTAACAGCTGAAACCCACCACATATTGTTGTAGTCATGAAGTCAATACTTGTTTTTAATTCTAATTCTCCTATAAAATACTATCTGCTCTTCCTGGTGTGTAATAACGTTGATTAATACCATGTATGATTTCAGGGATTGATCGAATGAGAATCAAAAAATGGCTAGCGTACCGGTAGTAGAAGTCAGAGCTAAGATTGCCACCACTTATGAAGTTTGGCGGTCGGTGGTGCAAGGTCAGAGATGGTGGAGGCAAGGACAAGGTAGGAATGTAACGGTTCACACTAAGACAATAAAAAACTGTCATAAGAAATTAATGACCACTGGTAATGTGAAAGATGGAAGTTGATTTGAAAGGCCCTCAACATTCAGATCGGAAGACAATGTGAATGTTGCTCGGTACATCTTTGAACAGAGCCCTTCAAAGTCAACAACACAGGCGGCTAGGGCAATACGAGTGTAGCCTCACACGGTAATGACCTTTTTAAAAAGTGAGCTAATTTTTTGACCTTGGAAGGCACAGTATGTGCAACAACTGTCTGGTGAGCATTACGACAGGAGAATGGAAATTTGCGAGCTTATCGTTAGTTACGGAGATGATTATCCCGAACTGTACGCCAATACCCTGTGCTCTGATGAAGAGGTATTCCACGCTGAAGGTTTTTTGCAGCGTCAAAATCGTTATTATTTGTCGAGTTTGGGTCCAAATGTAACGGTTGAAAGAATGCAGTCGAGTCCAAAGTTTACGCGTTTGGTGTGGGATGGCGTCAAGCAGCTTCATTGTGCCGTACATGCTTAGCAAACACCATGAGTGATGCACGATACTTGGAGATGCTTCGAAGGCAAGTATGGCCTATGATTTAAGAATGGGACAATGGAAGGCAATTGGTGTTCATGAAAGATGGATCTTCGGCCCACTACGCATTTCCAATGAGAGAATGGCGTGATGATAGTTTACCTGGGAGATGAATTGGCCGCCGTGGACCAACAGAATGGCCTGCACGCAGCACTTACCTAACTCCATGGGACTTCCTCCTTTGGGGCTGGGCTGAGGAACGAGTGTTCAAATTAAAAGGAAAGGATGTTAACAGTCTTGAACAAAATATCCGCGAAATATTAGCAAATGTCCTAGTTGAGGTGCTAAGACGAGCCGCGAATTCTTTTCTTAAAAGATTCAAGTTTTATGTGGAAAAAGAGGGTACATACGTTGAAATGTAACTTAATAACGAAAAAACATACTCTAAAAGTGTATTCAATGGAAATAAAACTATGATAAGCTGTATACTTTTAGAAATATTTATTGTTACAAATTGGTGTTGACTTTACAACCACTCTGTACACTGCTGGCCATTAAACATTCAACATCATGACGCCAGCGTGCAACAGACGTCAAATCGGTACGAAGTGTACTACATGCTTGGGTATTCAAATGGTTAGCATTTCAGTAAAACCGTGCAAAGTAGGAGGGTGTGACGCCATCTACACTGAAGAGCCAAAGAAACTGGTACACCTGCCTAATATGTTGTAGGGCTCCCGTGAGCACGCAGAAGTGCCGCAACACGAAGTGCCACGGACTCGACTAATGTCCGACGTAGTGCTGGAGGGAACTGACACCACGAATCCTCCAGGGCTGTCCGTAAATCCGCAAGAATACGAGGGCTGGAGAACTGTTCTGAACAGCACTTTGCAAGGTATCACACACACATGCACCATAATGTTCATGTCTGGCAGTTCGGTAGCCATCGGAAGTGTTTATACTCAGAAGAGTGTTCCTGGAGCCACTCTGTGACAATTCTGGACGTATGGGGTGTCGCACTATCCTTCTGGAATTGGCCAAGTCCGTCGGAATGCATAATGGACATGGATGGATGCAAGTGATCAGAGCGGATGCCTACGTACGTGTCACCTGTCATAGTAGTATCTAGACGTATCAGGGGTCCATATCACTCCAACTGCATACGCCCCACACCATTACAGAGCCTCCACCAGCTTGAACAGTCCCCCGCTGACATGCAGGGTCCATGGGTTCATGACATCGTCTCCATACCCGTACACGTCCGTCCAGTCGATCCAATTTGAAACTAGACTCGTCCGACCAGGCAACATGTTTCTAGTCATCAACAGTCCAATGTCGGTGTTGGGGGGCCCAGGCGAAGCTTAATGCTTTGTGTCGTGCAGTCATCAAGGGTACATGAGTGGACCTTTGGCTACGAAAGTCCATATCGGTGATGTTTCACTGAATGGTTCGCACGCTCACCCTAGTTGATGGCCCAGCATTGAAATCTGCAGCAATTTGCGGAAGGGTTGGACTTCTGTCACGTTGAATGATTCTCTTCAGTTTTCGTTTGTCCCGTTCTTGCAGGATATTTTTCCGGACGAACGACGTCGGAGATTTGATATTTTACCGGTTTCCTGATATTCACGGTACACGCGGGAAATGGTCATACGGGAAAACCCCTACCTCATCCTTACCTCGAAGAGCTGTGTCCCATCGCTCGTGCACCGACTATTACACCACGTTCAAAAAAATGGTTCAAATGGCTCTGAGCACTATGGGACTTAACATCTGTGGTCATCAGTCTCCTAGAACTTAGAACTACTTAAACCTAACTAACCTAAGGACATCACACACATCCATGCCCGAGGCACGATTCGAACCTGCGACTGTAGCAGTCACGTGGTTCCGGATTGAGCGCCTTAACCGCGAGACCACCGCGGCCGGCTAACACCACGTTCAAACTCACTTAAATCTTGATATCCTGCCATTGTAACAGCAGTAACCGATCTAACAACTGCGTCAGATACTTGTCTTACATAGGCGTCGCAGACCGCAGCACCGTATTCTGCGTGTTTACATATATCTGTATTTGAATACGCGTGCCTATACCAGTTCCTTTGGTGCTTTGTAAGGTGTCAGGCAAATCCAACACCTGCCATGAAAACCCTGACATGATAGTAAATCCAGCAGTATGTCACACAGCTCCGAATAAATCATGACATTAAACTAACCGAAGTAATACGATCAACGAGTGAGCAAATGGAATACCACAGACTAACACAAGAACGCCCAAATGCATGTCATACCTTCCCACCGTGAAACAGACGCAGTTCCGAGGGGAGAAACTAGAACAGAAGCCGAGAGCAGAGTCGTGTAGGCTAGGAGGCCCTACAATAAGGGACGGACAACCACGTTGCCAGCCGACCGCCAAGTTCACCCCCAACCCATTTTAGAAGATAGAGCCCTCCAGAAGAACAATATAGATCTTACGATAACACTAAAAGGGCCACAGCAGCAGCAACTTTTAGCGTGAGACTATACGCGTCTCTGTTGCATTGCAAACATGAAAAACATTGCCCCACCACGAAAAGTCTAGCGTTTCCCATTGGATAGAGAGAATTTTTGTAGGCGGAGCTTAAAGTTAACATTGAGACACTGATTGGTCAGTTGAAAACACAGCCAGGTACCTTTTCTTAAACCAACTTCGGCAAAAATGTAGTAAGGAGAGGTTGGAGAGAGTTGGTTCTGAGACGGCGAGGTGTGTGGTGCTGCGCCGCCCACCACCCCCTGACGCTGACTAACCACCGACAAGGTAATGAACACACGCGATGCCGCATAAAAGCGCATAAGGGTATACTCAGAACTGCAGAAGTCTCATCTGTTACACCCCCTTTTTACGTAATACTAGTATCGATCGTCAATTGAACGTTGTGGTATTCACAATTGCTATTAGAAGTTAAAATCTGAAGCGCAATGATTTTTCTTTTATATAATTATTGAGAAGCCATATCAGCCACAGTAATTTACGACAAGTTAAATAAGTAATTAAAGATAATTGAGTTTCACTGTAGACCATTTTTGATAGTTTTCTCTTTTATGAAACTTAACTTAAACCTAGATTACAGATGTGATATGGCACAGGTCATCCTTCGATCCATTATAGAACTTGGAAACCCATTCAGGGAATATTCGTTCACATTTTTGTTGAACGCAGTTGGTTTTTATCATCCTGTATTAAAATATTTCCTTTTATCAATAGTGCAATTTATAAACAATGTTTTGTGAGTAGAATAAAAATTCCTATGGTAAACTTAACTGTTTTTGGCGTTATTTTACCAGCTAATTAAAAATAGGAAAGCCTTGAACCCCTTCCACTAAATTTAGTTAGTATTAAAATTCTTTTACAGGGAGTGCAGTGGAGCTGACGCCGAAATCATTAAGTATTTGATCATATCATCGCTAGTCTCACTGAACTCTTCTGAACTCTACATGTCATGTGTGGTCTGGCGTCTCCTTACCAGCAACAGGTCCCAGGTTCAAACTAGTCAATTCCCTAAAAACCACGCCCAGAGCGTCGTTGCGCGAAAGTGGTTGGGATACACGACTTAGAAGAAACAGACACCACACAGAATGTTAGAGAATGGCAACCCTGCCAGGATGGCAAAATACCATGATTGAAGGTCGACCACATGCCCAACTAGGTCAGAAAAATATCCTGTTGAAAACTTTTCGTAACAAAAATTGTTTTTGAAAGTTATAAATAGTCGAAAACAGTAGCTGCAGCGATAGATGGTAAGATAGTATTCAACAGAAAGTGAGACATTCTATCAGAGACAATAGCATAATAGCATAGTTAACTTCCGCTACACCGTTGCTCGCATTGGTCGGAATCCCACGACTATCATCCCAGAATGGAGTCCAAGGGTTCAGGAGTGCTATATTCAACGTCACGCAGGATCGCAACAGCCCCACACGACTACCGACCGAAAGGATTGACAAACTGTTCATTCGACCGTACAGGACGGTGCAGCTACGTCACATACCTTGAGTCAGAATATGAGTAAACTTACGACAAGCATCCACACGGACATTGTGACTACGTCTGTAGTACCTCGGACTGCCAGCAAGGCGACCACTGTTGCGGCCTTTCTTGACGTGGTATCGCTGGGAGGTCTGCCGACGCTGTAGCGCCCAGTGATTGCACTGAACACAGCAGTGGTATCACATCGTCTTTTCAAACGAGTCCTAGTTCTGCGTAGAGCATGAGGAACATTTCTGTGTGTGGAGTCTCAGAGGAGAACTATTGTTGTAAGATTGTATACATCATCGTTGTACCAGTGCAGCACTGGTTGTGACGGTATTGAGTCCCACGGGGTGCACAACAAGATCACCCCGCCTCGTGTATCTGGTAATTGGACAGCAGTAGTTACGTTTCTGACGTACTGACGAGCCTTGTGGCTGTGCCATATTTCTGAGGTCTCCGTGACGTTGTCTTACAGCAACATTAAACAACACTGCATGCTGCCCCTGCTGTTTTGACCTATCTCGATACGGACTTTGTTCGACTTTTCCCTGACTAGCAAGTTCTCCATGTCTCTCATTATCTTTCAGCAAGATAGCACAAGACAGCATGCTGTCCGTGCTCTCCCGACCTATTTCGATACACAGGATATTTGATTGTTACTGTGACCAGTACTTTCTCCATATCTCTCATTACCTTTCAGCAAGATACCATAATGCTTCATTCTACCATTGCTGTTTTGACCTAATCCGATCCTTACGGTATCGATTGTTGCCCAGACCAGCCATTTCCTAGATCTCTATCTTTCTGCAAGATAACACGACTGCATGCTGCCTGAGCTGTCCTGGCCTATTTCGATACACAGGGTGTTCGATTGTACCTTGGCCAGTATGTTCCCCATGTCTCTCATTCACTGAATACATCTGGTGATGGGTTCCAAAGCAAAGGAAACGTCACCACTCGCCAGCCACTACAGATGATGAAGTTCGGCACACAGTAGAAGCAGCAATGAATGGCGTAACCGTATCTGTCATTCAAGGTGTCTTTGACTTGAAGACTAGACAAGTTAAATCTACTGGTGCTGGGAGAAGTGGCAGATCTGTGTACTAAATTTCGAACCCTGCAAATCACCGAATCATCTACAGATTTAATATGTATTTTCTAGTATAACTTTTGCCGGCGAGAAGGCAAGTTTCGTTATTTGTTACTTATGGCAGTTTCGATGTCCTGGTCTTATGCATAGTTACCACTGACTCGCATTTCCTAACAGTACTGCTACCAGGTGTACCGTTATGAAATGAGCGTTTTTTTGTGAAAATGAAACACTAATTTTGAATTGAAAAGTAAGACTATTTTATTCAAGGTACTGACCATTGCTTTCTATACATTTCGACCACCTTTCTGGCAATTTGTGGACACTACGCCAATAGAAATATTCGTCTTTTGAAGCAAACCAATCAGACAGCCAATTTTCGACTTCTTCGTGGGAATCGAAGTGTTCCTCAGCCAATGCGTGTCCCATTGAAGAAAACAAATGATAGTCGGAAGGGGCCAAGTTTGATGAATACGTCGGGTTGGGGTAGCAGCTCCCAGCCAAGAGTTTTGATTGCATCCTGAACCAGTTTTGCTTTGTGTACAGGTGCATTGTCGTGTAAAAAAATTACTTTGCCATGTCTTTTGGCCCATTCTGGTCTTTCTTCGATCAATGCATAGTTCAAATTGATCATTTGTTGTCTTGTTGTCTGTAGCGATTAGTATTCACAGTTTCACCGGGTTTTAGAAGCTCCTGATACACCATACCTTTCTGATCCCACCACAAACAAAGTATTGTCTTCTTGCCCAATAGATTTGGTTTTGTAGTCGATGTTGATGGTTGTCCCGGATTAACCCATGATTATTTCCGTTTAGAATTCTTAAGATAAATCCATTTTTCGTCGCCAGTAACAATTCGAAGCAAAACTGATTTTCTTTCACGTCTCTGAAGCAAAATTTGACAAATGGGTTTTCGGTTTTCCACCTGTCTTTTATTCAGTTCATGTGGCACCCATTTTCCACAGTTTTGGATCTTTCCCATATCTTTCAAACGGTCAAAAATTGTTTGTTGTGCAACATTTAGCACTGCCGCCATTTGCTTCTGATTCAGTGTATCATCTTCATCCAATATTGCTTGCAATTCGTCGGTTTTCGAACTTTTTTGGTGGTCTTCCACGTTCTTCATTTCTTACATGCAAATCGTTATTTCTGAGCCGTTGAAAGCATCTTTTGCATCTTGCTTCTGATAGAGCATAGTCACCATATGACTCGACAAGCATTCGATGCGACTCTGCAGCACTTTCTTTCAAATGAAAACAAAAAATTAAGGCTTTATGCAAATCATCACTTTCTGGTACAAAATTCGACATTGTTAACACGATGAAAACATATGATGTTGTTTGTTCCATGACTTGATGTATACTACAAAAAAAAATTATGGCTCGTTCACAACAAATGTTCCCTATCGACACATTTGTATCTTAACGATCATTTCATACCGGTACACATGGTAAGTCAGCGACCTTCCTTTAGGTGCTCATTACCTTTCAACGACAATGCATATAAACTATGTACATTCTGCAAGTAATGGTGTTTTTTCTGAAAAATAATTCATGTAAATTCGCATTTCCGATCATCTTGAGATTATGGTTAAATATTTTACTGCAAATTATAAGACATGTTCAATTACATTCTGTGAGGATTTTTGTTAATTATCAAAAATTTGTATTCTTTATATCTTATCTGTATTTGGAGTGAGTGTCGTGCTTTGGTCAACTTCTGCAGTATTTCCATTTGACAACCGTGTCACAAATCAATTATTCACCATTTTGGAATTTTAGTGCAATACTTTATGGCAATGTAGTTTCCAAACCTGATTCGTTAGCGTTATTTTTATTATTTATTGAAGTACCGGTATACCAAATGCGCAGTACAATGTGCATTCATATATTTAAATTATTCCGAATAACTACATTTTTAAAAAATTGTAAATATAATTTTAAATGTAAACACCCCAACAGGTCTAGGAAAGATTAAGCTCTATATCTTGCGAAGATTCAGACGATCACATAACGTGTTAGGTGTGCACTTAATTACTATTAGGAAAATTAGCTTTAATTCCATCATTATATACTCCATTTTTTATTGTCGTATCTTTTCTCTTACTCCTAGATTATGGACTTTCTCTCTTATGTCATTAGTCCTCTTATTATCTAATTTGTATACGTATTGTTTCCCTCCTGCATTTATGTCGAAAGGAACATTGCATCGTTCTTCTTAACAACACGAGCATTGGAATATCGTATTTATCCACAGAGACCGGGTAGCGACTTCCAATTAAAATACACTCCTCTCTACGGGACTTACTTTATGTGTCCGCGAGTACAGGTCGTCACGCAGGAACGATGACTTATGAAAGACTGTGTAGCCGTGAGTCGTGCACGGATAGCCAAAGCGGTTAAGGCGACGGCTCGCATAAGACGGGAATTCCGGATTCGAGTCACGACCCGGCACAAATTTTCACTGTCGTCATTCCCTTAAACAGTTGATGGTTGTACGTATTCGCACCTGTGAATACATTTCATGTATTTCATAATATCTATAACCGGCGCAGTGCCTGTACCTTCGGACATGGATGCGAGCTCGAAACAACATTGCATCACCCTTAACAACACAGGCAATGCAAATCGCACTATTTGGATTCCCATAGACAATATTAAAATGCACAAAGATTTGGTTAGAACAGCTCAGTGTCGGTTAGACCGTAAGCGAGAGCACCGCTAGTTCCTGCTACTAATAAGGCGAGTACACCGTTCGTTTGTTACATATTTTTACGAGCTTCAAACAGGAGTTACTTATTTTCAGTTATCTGTGTAGTTACTAGTTTATTTTTGTCATTTCTTGCGTGTTCGAGCGTTTACTAGGCACAACCTTTTATTTCAATAACAGTGTAGTGTACAGTACCGCCATTGCCATGATCGTTGTATCGACCATCGTATCGTACAGGCTCTTGTTTCTTTGGTTAGAACAGCTTACTGCCAATCAGACCATCATTGAGAGAGCACTTCGATTTCCCACTGCTAATAAGCCAAGTACACCATTCGTTTTCTGTATATTTCTATGAGCTTAAAACAGGAGCGACTGCAGTAATGGATATGAACTGTAATTGTTATGTACAGATGCGAGCTGAGGTGGCGACCCTTCGCTCACAGCTCCAGGCTGTGTTGGCTTCCGTCACACAGCTTTAGGCTGCTGCCAAGGGTCGTCACTGTGGGGGATCGAACGCAGAGATGCGAGGGACGTCGATCACGTCCCACATGTCCTCCGATCGGTCCACTGCCATGACCGCCCCGGGTACTGCCTGCACTGAGGCTGACCCCTCACCCGTGGTCGAATGGGAGATCATTCCAAAGTCTGGCAGGCAGCGATAAACTTTCTAAGGGGTCAATCGTAGGGGGTCCCCGGTTCGTTTGACGAACAGGTTGTGGGCGTTATCTGTGGCTGACGATGTCTCTGAGCCGAATGCAACCGTCTACCCTGTTCCAGAGGAAGCTTCTCGCCCCACAAGCGCTGGGCATTCACAGAGGGTAGGTTTGCTGGTAGCTGGGAGCTCCAACGTTAGGCGCGTAGTGGGGCCCCTTAGGAACATGGCTGTGAAAGGAGGGGAAGGAAGCCAGTGTGCACTCCATGTGCACTCTGGTGGGAGTCATTCCGGATGTGGAAAGGGTCCTCCTGGATACCATGAAGAGCACAGTGTGCAGCCAACTGCAGGTGGTCGCTCATGTCGGTACCAATGACGTGTGTCGCTTTGGATCGGAGCAGATTCTGTCTGGTTTATGGCGGCTAGCGGAAATGGTAAAGACTGCCAGTCTTGCTTCCGAGATTAAGGCGCAGCTCACCATCTGTAGCATAGTCGATAGAACCGACTGTGGTCCTTTGGTGCAGAGCCGAGTGGAGGGTCTGAATCAGAGGCTCATACGATTCCTTGACTTGCTCCATCGGGTTGTGGGTTTCCGGGTTCCGCTTAATAGGTCAGGAGTCCACTACACAAAGGAGGTAGCTACACGGGTAGCGGGGGCTGTGTGGAAGGGACTGGGCAGTTTTTTTTAGGTTAGAGGTTCTCACGGAACCACAGAAGGTGCGTCCATCTAAAAATGGACAGACAAAACACAGTAAGGGAGTTGTAGAAACGATAGGTAATGTAGTTGTAAATTGTCGTAGCTGTGTTGGGAAAGAACCAGAGGTCCAAACCCCAACAGCTAGCGCTGAAGCTCAAATAGTTGTAGGTACAGAGAGATGGCTAAAGCCGGAAATAAGTTCAGTCTAAATTTTTTCATAAGATCTAACAGTGTTCAGAAAGGATAGATTAAATACAGTTGGTGGTGGAGTGTTTTCTGCTGTCAGAGGCAGTCTGCCTTGTAGCGAAATTGAAGTTGATAGTTCGTGTGAAATGGTATGGGTAGAGGTTATACCTGACAATCGTACTAAATTATTAATTGGATCGTTTTACTGACCCCCAGACTCAAAGATATAATTGCTGAATAGTTCAAAGAAAACTTGAGTCTCATTTCCAATAAGTGCCCCGCTCATACAGTTCTAGTCGCTGGTGACTTTAATCTACCCTCGATATACTGGAAAAATTATACGTTTAAAGCCGGCGCTTAAAACATCGTCGCAAATTGTACTGAATGCTTTCTCAAAAAATTACTTTGAACAATTAGTTCATGAGGCCATTCGAAGCTTAAATGGTTGAGAAAACATATTCGACATTTTAGCAACAAATAATCCAGGACAAATAGTGAGTATTGTGACGAATACAGGGATTAACAACCACAAGGCAGTTGCTGCTAGGCTGAACACCTACAACCATCAAAAAGAAAAGCAAAGTATATCTATTTAAAAAAATCAGATAAAAATTCTCTTAACACCTTTTTAAGAGACAGTCTTCACTCCTTCTGATCTGATCATGCAAGTGTAGAAAAGTTGTGGAGTGTTTTCAAAGAGATAGCATCTACAGCAATTGAAAGATATATACTACTTAAATTAATAAGCGATGGTTGTGATCCCCCATGGTACACAAAACGGGCCAGATCGTTGTTGCAGATGCAACGAAAAAAGCTTGCCAAATTTAAAAGAACGCAAAATTCCCAAGATTGGCAAAGTTTTACAGAAGTTCGAAAAATAGCGCCTACTTCAATGCGAGATGCTTTTAATAATTTTCACAACGAAACTCCGTCTCGCAATCTGGCAGAAAACCCAAAGAGATTCTGGTCATACACAAAGCACACCATTTGCAAGACGTTATCAATACCGTCACTGCGGGGGAGCAACGATGTAGTCACTGATGAGAGTGCCACTAAAGCAGAGTTATTAAACACGGTTTTCCGAAACTCCTTCACCAAAGAAGACGAAGTAAATATTCCTGAATTCCAATCAAGAGCACCTGCCAAGACGAGAGACATAGAAGTAGATACCCTCGGTGTAACAAAGCAGCTTAAATCAATTAACAGTCAGGGCCTCCGGTCCACATTGTATACCAGTCGGGTTCCTCTCAGAGTACGCTGATAAAATAGCTCCATATTTAGTAATTATATACGACCACTCTCTCACAGAAAGATCCGTACCTAAAGACTGGAAAACTGCTCAAGTCACACAAATACCCAAAAAGGGAAGGAGGAGTAATCCGCTGAATTACAGGCCTATATCACTAACGTCGATTTGCAGTAGCATTTTGGAACATATACTGTATACGAACATTATGAAGTACCTGGAAGAAAACGATTTATTGACACATGGGCAGCACGAATTCAGAAAATATCGTTCTTGTGAAACACAACTAGCTCTTTATACTCATGAAGTATTAAGTGCTATCGACAGAGGGTGTCAAATTGATTCCATATTTTTAGATTTCCAGAAGGCTTTCGACACCGTTCCTCACAAGCGTCTTCTAACAAAACAGCGTACCTACAGAGTATCGCCTCAGTTGTGCGAGTGGATTCGTGATTTCCTGCCAGAGTGCGAAAAGTGGCAATTGACCCTGAATAAAGAAACGTCTGAAGTTATTCACATGAGTACTAAAAGAATTCAGCTAAATTTTAGTTACTCGATAAGTCACAAAAATATGAAGGCTAAATACTTTGGGATTACTACTACAAATAACCTAAATTCGAACGATCACATAGATAATATTATGGGTAGAGCAAACGAAAGACTGCGATTCATTGGCAGAACACTTGTAAGGTGCAACAGGTCTACTAAAGAGGCTGCTTACACCACGCTTGTCCGCCCTATTCTGGAGTACTGGTGTGCGGTGTGGGATCTGCATCAGGTGGGACTGGCGGATGACGTCGAAAAAGTACAAAGAAGGGCGGCTCGTTTTGTATTATTCCGAAATAAGGGAGACAGTGTCACAGACATGATACGTGAATTGGAGTGGCAATCATGAAATTTCAATCAACAGTTTTCTCCTCCGATTGCGAAAACATTCTGTTGTCACCCACCTACACAGGGAGGAATGATCATCACGAGAAAATAAGAGAAATCAGGGCTTGCACAAAAAAATTTAAGTGCTTGTTTTTACCGCGTGCCGTTCGAGAGCGCAACGGTAGAGAGGCAGCTTGAAGGTGGTTCATTGAACACTCTGCCAGGTACTTTATTGCGGATAGCAGAGTAGTCATGTAGATGTAGATGTAGAAATCACTTGTAAAAGAAACGTGGTAAAACCTAAAGATAGATGGATGAAATTTGAAATGAAACGATACTATTAGTTACGTCCTCGTAAATCTCCAGAGATTGCGAAATTAGTCAATAGATTGACGAAAGAAGCAAGAAAGGTACATGTAACCTCCAGTACTCTTGCCTAGGCGCACGCTGAATTTAACTATCAGGCTGTACGAATTAATTTAGAAAATCAATAACTCGAAATTAGAATTATATTTACATCTTCAGCTGCTAACAGGCGTTTATATATCAACGGGGACAGTTGAAAATGTGTGCCCCGACCGGGATCTCCTGCTTACATGGCAGACGCTCTATCCATCTGAGCCAATGAGGCACAGAGGATAGCGCGACTTCATATATACAAACCAAAAAAAGTTTTGCATCACCTTGGTTCCAAGAGTTCCTGAAGCTATAAAGAAACTTGAAGTAGAGATCAACATGAATGTCATTTCCGCCCTTTATATTGCTCATGAAAACCACACACTGCATGTTGTACCACCATACAGCGAGACCTTCAGAGGTAGTAGTACAGATTGCTGTACACACCGGTGCCTCTAATACCCAGTAGCACGTCCTATTGCATTGATGCACTCCTGTATTCGAGGTGGCATACTATCCACAAGTTCATCAAGGCACTGTTGGTTCAGATTGTCCCTCTCCTCAACGGCGATTCGACGTAGATCCCTCAGAGTGGTTGGTGGATCACTTCGTCCATAAACAGCTCTTTTCAACCTATCCCAGACATGTTCAATAGGATTCATTTCTGGAGGACATGCTGGCCACTCTATTCGAGCCATGTCGTTATCCTGAAGGAAGTCATTCACAAGACGTGCACGATGGGGGAGCTAATTGTCGTCCATGAAGACGAATGCCTCGCCAATATGCTGCCGATATGGTTGCACTATCGGTCGGAGGATGGCATTCACGTATCATACAGTCGTTACGGCGCCTTCCGTGACTACCAGTGGCATACGTCGGCCCCACATAATGCCACCCCAAAACAGCAGGGAATCTCCACCTTGCTGCACTCGCTGGACAGTGTTTATAGACCATTCAGCCTGACAGGGTTGCCTCCAAACACGTCTCTGACGATTTTCTGGGTGGAGACACTCATCGGTGAAGAGAACGTGGTGCCAGTCCTGAGCAGCCCATTCGGCATGTTGTTGGGCCCACCTGTACCGCGCAGATTGGTGTCGTGGTTGCAAAGATGGACCTCACCATGGACGTCAGGTGTGAAGTTGCCCATCAGGCAGCGTACTACGCACAGTTTGAGTCGTAACACGACGTCCTGTGGCTGTACGAAAAGCATTATTCAATTATTCAACATGGTGGGGTTGTTGTCAGGGATCCTCCGAACCGTAATCAGAAGGTAGCGGTCATCCACTGCAGTAGTAGCCTTTGGGCGACCCGAGAAAGCCATGTCATCGACTGTTCCTGTCTCTCTGCATCTCCTCCATGGTCAAACAACATCGCTGCGGTACAGTCCGAGACGCCTGGACACTTCCCTCGTTGAGAGCCCTTCCTGGCACAGAGTAACAATGTGGACGCGATCAAACCGCGGTATTGACCGTCTAGGCATGGTTGAATTACAGACAACACGAGCCGCGTACCTCCTCCTTTGTGGAATAACTGGAACACATCGTCTGTCTGACTCCCTCCGTCTAATAGGCGCTGCTCATGCATGGTTGTTTATATCTTCGGGCGGTTTTAGTGACATCTCTGAACAGTCAAAGGGACTGTGTCTGTGATACAATATTCTCAACGTCTATCTTCAGGAGTTCTGGGAACCGAAGTGATATATATATATATATATATATATATATATATATATATATATATATATATATATATATATATCAAACGTTTAAAATGACAATACTAGTAACAGTTATAACGGAAAACGTGACGCATATGCTAAAGATAGTAATTGGAAGGTAAATTATACATACATGAGTCACGTACTGAATGCACCCCATGTTTATCGTTATGATTCTTGACAGTATCGTCATAGATATTAAAAATCCATCAGCATAAATTAACAGTGCTACGTATATGGGCCCCCCATGAACAATGGACCTTGCCGTTGGTGGGGAGGCTTGCGTGCCTCAGCGATACAGATGGCCGTACCGTAGGTGCAACCACAACGGAGGGGTATCTGTTGAGAGGCCAGACAAAAATGTGGTTCCTGAAGAGGGGCAGCAGCCTGTTCAGTAGTTGCAGGGGCAACAGTCTGGATGATTGACTGATCTGGCCTTGCAACATTAACCAAAACGGCCTTGCTGTGCTGGTACTGCGAACGGCTGAAAGCAAGGGGAAACTACAGCCGTAATTTTTCCTGAGGACATGCAGCTTTACTGTATGATTAAATGATGATGGCGTCCTCTTGGGTAAAATATTCCGGAGGTAAAATAGTCCCCCATTCGGATCTCCGGGCGGGGACTACTCAAGAGGATGTCGTTATCAGGAGAAAGAAAACTGGCGTTCTACGGATCGGAGCGTGGAATGTCAGGTCCCCTAATCGGGCAGGTAGGTTAGAAAATTTAAAAAGGGAAATGGATAGGTTAAAGTTAGATATTGCGAATTCTGTACAGACGAATGGAAAAACTGGTAGATGCGGACCTCGGGGAGGATCAGTTTGGATTCCGTAGAAATGTTGGAACACGTGAAGCAATACTGACCTTACGACTTATCTTAGAAGAAAGATTAAGAAAAGGCAAACCTACGTTTCTAGCATTTGTAGACTTAGAGAAAGCTTTTGACAATGTTGACTGGAATACTCTCTTTCAAATTCTGAATGTGGCAGGGGTAAAATACAGGGAGCGTAAGGCTATTTACAATTTGTACAGAAACCAGATGGCAGTCATAAGAGTCGAGGGGCATGAAAGGGAAGCAGTGGTTGGGAAAGGAGTGAGACAGGGTTGTAGCCTCTCCCCGATGTTATTCAATCTGTATATTGAGCAAGCAGTAAAGGAAACAAAAGAAAAATTTGGAGTAGGTATTAAAATTCATGGAGAAGAAGTAAAAACTTTGAGGTTCGCCGATGATATTGTAATTCTGTCAGAGACGGCAAAGGACTTGGAAGAGCAGTTGAATGGAATGGACAGTGTCTTGAAAGGAGGATAATAGATGAACATCAACAAAAGCAAAACGAGGATAATGGAATGCAGTCAAATTAAATTGGGTGATGCTGAGGGAATTAGATTAGGAAAGGAGACACTTAAAGTAGTACAGGAGTTCTGCTATTTAGGAAGTAAAATAACTGATGATGGTCGAAGTAGAGAGGATATAAAATGTAGACTGGCAATGGCAAGGAAAGCGGTTCTGAAGAAGAATATAGATTTATGTATCAGGAAATCGTTTCTGAAAGTATTTGTTTGGAGTGTAGCCATGTATGGAAGTGAAACATGGACGATAACTAGTTTGGACAAGAAGAGAATAGAAGCTTTCGAAATGTGGTGCTACAGAAGAATGCTGAAGATAAGGTGGATAGATCACGTAACTAATGAGGACGTATTGAATAGGATTGGGGAGAAGAGAAGTTTGTGGCACAACTTGACTAGAAGAAGGGATCGGTTGGTAGGACATGTTTTGAGGCATCAAGGGATCACAAATTTAGCATTGGAGGGCAGCGTGGAGAGTAAAAATCGTAGAGGGAGACCAAGAGATGAATACACTAAGCAGATTCAGAAGGATGTAGGTTGCAGTAGGTACTGGGAGATGAAGAAGCTTGCACAGGATAGAGTAGCATGGAGAGCTGCATCAAACCAGTCTCAGGACTGAAGACAACAACAACAACACGGATATGGGGTTATCAAGCCGTTTGGGGCTACGAGAAATTATTTTAAACTTTTTAGTCTGTTTGAAAAGCGTGTTGTATGAAAAATTTAAATTTATTTAAATAATTTTTCTGATTTGTTTGCTCATTGGTAGAAATTGAGCACTCTTGCTTACAGAGAGTGTAGAGAAAACTCTTCGCCCTAGGCGGTATCTCGGACAGGCTGATTTAGTACGGATGCCACGTTTGTGACACATGGAGGCCACCGCCGTCGCCTGACGCGAGGCTCGCTTTGTGCAGAAACTGCAAGCGTATAAACACGAGTCGCGAGTGAGGTAATTGCTCCGATGAGCTCATCTGCGGTATCAGTTGCTGCCGCTCTGCACTTTGTCTCGTGACGCCGACGTAACGTACGGCCAGGCAAAAGACGTAAGGCTGACAGATAGCGGCGCGGCGCCCGGACGCCTTTGATCCCGGCTGCTCGCTTCTGTCAGCAGAACGGCGCGACGCCGCTGTCGTCATTGTGCGCCACCGAGTGCAGGCACACGGTACACATAAGGCCTGGCTCATATCTGGTTTCCTATTTCATTGAGCTACCCACTAGGTGGAGGGAGTAGACAAGCGAAAACGTTTGATCCAACGAAGCCATTGTGAATCTGACTACGAAGTACACTGAAGAGCCAAAGAAACTGGTACACCTGCCTAATATCGTGTAGCCCCTCCCCCCCCCCCCCCCCCGCCCGAGCACGCAAAAGTGTTGCAACACGACGTGGCATGGACTCGACTAATATCTTAAGTAGTGCTGGAGAGATCTGACACCATTAATCGTTCACAGCTGTCCGTAAATCCGTAAGAGTACGAGGGGGTGGAGATCTCTTCTGAACAGCACGTTGCAAGGCATCCCAGATATACTCAACAACGTCCATGTCTGGGGAGTTTGGTGGCAAGTGGAAATGTTTAAACTCAGAAGAGTGGTCCTGGAACTACTCTGTAGCAATTCTGGACGTATGGGGTATCACACTGTCCCGCTGGAATTCTCAAGTCCGTTGGGATGCACAATGGACGTGAATGGATGCAGGTGATCAGGCCGGATGCTTTCCTACGTGGTCACCTGTCAGAGTAGTATCTAGACGTATCAGGAGTCCCATATCACTCCAACTGCATACACCCCACACCATTACAGAGCCTCCACCAGCTTGAACAGTCTCGTGCTGACATGTATGGTGCATGGTGCATGGATTCATGAAGTTGTCTCCGTACCCGTGCACGTCCATCCGCTCGATACAATTTGAAACGAGACTCGTCCGACCAGGCAACACGATTCCAGTCATCAACAGTCCAATGTTGGTGCTAACGACCCCGGCGATGCGTAAAGCTTTGTGTCGTGCAGTCATCAAGGGTACATGAGTGGACCTTTGGCTACGAAAGCCCATATCGGTGATGTTTCACTGAATGGTTCGCACGCTCACACTAGTTGATGGCCCAGCATTGAAATCTGCAGCAATTTGCGGAAGGGTTGGACTTCTGTCACGTTGAATGATTCTCTTCAGTTTTCGTGTGTCCCGTTCTTGCAGGATATTTTTCCGGACGAACGACGTCGGAGATTAGATATTTTACCGGTTTCCTGATATTCACGGTACACGCGGGAAATGGTCGTACGGGAAAATTCCCAGTTCATCGCTACCTCGGAGATGCTGTCTCCCATCTCTCGTGCGCCGACTATAATACCACATTCAAACTCACTTAACCTTCTCAGGCGCGGTGTTTGTCGCAGCGATATCAGGTGCGGTGTATCAAAATAATCACACCGTTTATTCACGTGATCATTTATTAAATTCTGTTCACAAAACATATTATAAGTGCCAAATATATTTAAAGAAAGACAAAGATGACATACGAGCACAGCTGCAGTAGAAATATTCATCATTCAGATTTCTTATCGTCAATGTTGGGCTTTAGTAACAAATGATAAAAACGTTGCTTTTTCATTCGCTTCTTTATTATATTTCACTAATAAAACACATTACAAATGAATATTATCTTCACAGAAAGGCTATTATGACACTGGAGTTGAACAACAATGATATTAAAACTCATTCATTTGTTTCATCGTCACTTTTTGACTGTGGTAACAAATGCGGAATTTTTCCACATTCAGAGCAAAAAGGTTCAATGTGTATACATTTTACAACAATATTTTTTCAGTCTTTTTTTTCTGTGCACGTATTACACCTTTTCCTCTTAATCCCAGTCCCTTGTTCTTCGTTTCTGCTTGTGTCTTCTGCTTCTTTTTCACACGTTGGCCTATATTATTGTAGCCGCAGTTGAAGATCTCTGTGAATTCCTGAGGTGTCCAAGCATCTACGAGCCAAGTGTGGTAGAACTAACGCATGTGAGAGTTGCTTCAGGAATCCTTTTCTTCGGATAAAATTCTCGTTGTTGCCATAGTAAATTACTTGTGAATTGTTGCACTCATATTGACCATTGCAAAAAATATGACCATGGGCCAACGGCACAAATTTCTTGCTACATTGTATGATGCGGTCAACTTATCTGTAGTGTCGACTCCACCTTTGGTGGTATTGTAAAATGTTACAATGGATGGCTTCTGTTTATCTCCAGTATCAGCATCTACTGAATTATCTTCATACAAACTTGATGCCAAGATAACACACTTCCCCTTTTTAGGAACGTAGGAAACTAGAGTACAGCCTTTCTTGGAGCCAAAAAGAGAACTGAAAACAACCTTTGATGATCTCAGTATACCGATTGGTATACAGAACTATAATCGACAAAATGTCGTCATCTGTGAGGCAATTCCAACATTCCAAAGGCGTTCTCAATGCTTTCGCCGCACCTATAGGACCAGGTAACTTTCGAATAATATTGTGGGCCTTGAAACGTACTCTCTGCGATGGTGGAACTTAATTCCATTTTGTCTCCTTGTTCCTTCCAGTAAAATAATGCTGGCTTTCTTCAAGTACTTCCTCGTCGTTTTCACTGTCGTTTTCCCGTATTTCTGAATCTTCCTGCCGAACTTCAACTGCATCAACACAATCTGTCTCTACTTCATCTTCAAAATCCTCTTGAACTTCATCATTATCCTCTTCGCACAAATTTTTTTGTATATCTGCAACATGATTTGGGTCAAGGAGGTTGTACGTCTTACTGTAGCCTGCCACGATCAAGTGTCTCACAACTAAAGTGATAAAATTCCTATAAAATAACGCAGTCAGGCGCAGTGTATCAATTTGATACCTGATACTCAGACATTCTTAACTGACGATTAAACGGTCCAAAAAGAAAATAAGTGCATTACACATTGTATATTAACATTGTACTACTTACTAAGTTATGTTGAAATGAATCGTTGAAATGCAACACGAACGGGCGCAGTGTATCAAACTGATCAATCAGCACATATATTGACAACAGAGCAGTCGTATCGACACTGAAGCGCACAACAATGACAAGTGTTCAGAAAAGGCTAGCTACTAGCGAGTAGGCGACAGTGCTGCCACTCGTTGACAAATAATTGACATTAAAGTTCGAGGTGTATCAATTTGAACAGCCGCGCCCGACGGAAGGTCAAATCTCGATAACCTGCCGTTGTAGCAGCAGTAACCGTTCTAACAATTGTGCCAGACCCTTGTCTCATAAAGGCGTTGCCGAACGCAGTGCCATACTCTACCAATTTACATATGCCTTTGTCCGAATACGCATGCCTATACCAGGTTATTTAGCGCTTCGGTGTAATATAAACAAGAGTAAACGTGGCCGTTTGACGAAGGTTTATAACGGGCTCTTTCCACTAGCCTCCATATCCAGAACCAATTTAAAGCTAGCCTTAATTCGATATCACAGAAATACAGGGTGGTTATAATTAAACTTTTGTTGAAACTTCCTGGCGGATTAAAACTGTGTGCCGGACCGAGGCTCGAACTCGGGACCTTTACCTTTCGCGGGCAAGTGCCCTACCATCTTAGCTACCCAAGCACGACACACGCCCGGTCCTCACGGCATCACTTCTGCCAGTACCTCGTCTCCTACCTTCCAAACTTTACAGAAGCTCTTCTGCGAACCTTGCATAGCTACCACTTCTGAAAGAAAGGAAATTGCGGAGACATGGCTTAGCCACAGTCTGGGGGATGTTTCCAGAATGAGATTTTCGCTCTGCAACGGAGTGTGCGCTGATATGAAACTTCGTGGCAGATTAAAACTGTGTGCCGGACCGAGACTCGAACTCGGGAAGAAGTGATGCTGTGAGGACGGGTATCTCAGATCGTAGAGCACTTTGCCCACTAAAGGCATAGGTCCCGAATTCGAGTCTCGTTTGATGCTGATAAAGTTTAGCTATTACAGGGCAAATGCGTACAGATTGTGTAGAAGTTGAAACGTCCCCTTAGAAAAATTATACAAGACTGTGCTTAAACTGACACACAATTTTTTAGCGCAACGCAATCTGACTTTCAATAATCCCTACAAGAGAATGGCCCTGGCTAACATTAACCTATACGTTTCACAAATCACTTACCTCACAAAAATCTTGTTTACTCGAACTACTGCAATACAGCGAGCGCCACTACTGCCAGCTAAATAAAAGATTCAAACTACGGAAGGCACTAACTACTGATAGGCATAGTTAGCAAATGAAAGATTTTGATAGAGAACAAACAAGGTATTTACCTCAATAGTGTTCAAAAGTCATAATGTATATAGCAGTTCATGACATCCAGTCTTACAAATTTCAAAACTCCGCCATCTCTCTCCCCACATCCACCACTGCTGGCGGCTCAACTCCAACTGTGCAACGCTACGCGCTGTTAACATCCAGCCGCCCAACACTACAATGGCGAGTATTACAACAATGCCAACCAGCCACTGACTGCACACACCACAGCCAGTAATTTTTCATACAGAGCGCTATGTGGCGTTACCAATAAAAAAAACCTAAACAGCCTACTTACAAAGTGTGTGAATTGGTGCACCAACTGGCCATCAAAATGGATACAGACCGATGGACACTAAAGGAAAAAATCCGCCCATACTGTCGCAAGCCAGCAGCCAGCATTATACTAGAAATAGTGATGTAACTTCCAGAAAACCATCTGAAGATGAACCTGAAAAGGTTCGAAAATCGGTTCATGGAATAATAAATGACTGTTCAACACAGTGACATCTAGCAGTTTTGTGTATTTACATATTATTGCTGTTATTTACGAGTAAGGCCCTACTCACCTTGTCGTGACCCATGTTGATCGGCCGCCACTGTAATGCACATTGATACTTCTGTTTCAAAACTACGTCACCATACCAGCACCGGCGCGTAACAGGATGTCGCGATAGCAACATTACTGACAAAGTAAATACTGCAACACACTGTCTGAGCATTATTTCTCCAAAGCTGGCAACCCATACGTAAACACCTTTCCGTCTACACTGGCTCAAGCAGCCCGTACCTCAACTATACGGTAGCGGTTTTTCGTGATTTTAACCGCTTAGGAACTAGCGGGAAAACGCGAAGAATACTGAATTCTTGGCAGAACAAATCTGTGTTTCGGACAGAGTCTGGAAGCCTGAACCATGTCTTCCCTGGCCAATGCTGCTACTGAGATAGCTATTCCTCACAACCGTACCCCACAGCTACACTTCTGTCAGTAACTCTGTGGTCTGTGAGGACCTGCTCGGCCCCTGTACCCCATTCCTCGCAACTCCCTACGCACAGTCATTGAGCTGGCTGGACTGCTGGTATCATTTTGGATCTCACGAGTGACTCCTCCCGCTGATTTCATGCGATTTTTCACAGCCGCTCTCCGCAGTGCTTGACGATCCCTGTCCGTCAGTACGAGAGGTCTGCCTGGTCCTGGCGTAGCTCTGGTTGTTCCTTCGCGTTTCCGCCTCACAGTCCCATCATGAACAGTCGACTTGGACAGCTTTACGAGGGCTGAAATGTCACTGATGGATTTGTAGCGCAGGTTCCATCCATTGACTAGCGGCCGTTCCAAGTTACTGAACCCTGCTGACAGACTCATTTGCTGTTATAGCTTCTCTGCTGACAACACAATACGCCCCGCATCCTTTTATGACTCGTAACACCTAGTAGTCAATTTCTTATTACATAGAGGTGTCTATACACCTTTGGTCAGATAGCGTATGGAACTATCTGATCATGGGCTTCAGTGTGAAACCAGTTATAATGTAATAAATTTATATAGCAAGGCAAAAGGTGAATGATTGATGGTCTGCCTACCACGTTATCTTAACAATGGGTTGTTACAATATACACTGCCTATCACGTATAGCACTGGTAATTCACAATCTTACTACCTCACACATACATATACAGGCATACTATCAACTCACATGGTTAGTGGTGGATGACATAATTTCGCAACTAATTTCACCAAGACCAAGAAGATATACTTTCTCTTAAAAGAAGAGCTAAGCCACATGCGCAGGAGGAAAATTCTTGTAGTGCAATATTTGTTCGTTATTTTGCCTCTAGTAATATCTGTGTTAGAGTTAACTACTGTTATTAAGATTTTTTATTTTATTTATTTATTTTATTTTATTTTTTTTATTTTTTTTTTTTTTTTTTTTTTTTTTTACTTCCTAATGAGTTTCGCTGTTGAGATCAGAAATCGCTCAAATTGGTGCAACTATTTTCATTGCTGCCATTATCAAGCTATATGTGAATGAATGTGGAAGAACTGTGGTAATACAAGAGAACAACAAGTCAGGGAGGCAAAAGTATAAAATGAGGCATCTACAAAGCGAAAGAATATGAAGATTTCAGGGCCAGATGGAGCAAATCAGGACTGAGTTAAGCATATAGCCAGGCTCCTAAAATTAAAGTTTCACATTAGAGACTGTGCGAAATACATGACGGTGAGATAAAGTGAAGTGCTATTCACCTTGAGCAAAAGGGAATAAAGTATAGCAATGACTACGGAATCGGTAGCTTCTAATTGAAGTTTATAAACTAGTAAGTAAATAGTAAATAAAAAATTCCGAATATCAAGTGGATATTATTTCAACTAAACAAGAAATAAAGTAAAAATCGATATCATAGTGGCATCGTTTTACTACAATACAATACAAAACGTAGACAATTTAGTAAGAAACTATATAGAACTTTCCGCAAATTTTGGGTATAAGTATTGGAAGTCAGGCTTAAAATAGCCCTTTGTACTGAGAGTATATTATCCTTCAGAGGAACGAAGAATGAATTGAAGTGAAATGATCGGGTGACATTAATGGCCGGGAGGCCCCATCCGGGGAAGTTCGGCTCCCAGGTGCAATGGTTACTATGCGACTTGCGAGTCGGTGATGATGAAATGAGGACAGCAAGACATCTAGTCCACAAGCGGAGAAAACCTCCAACCCGGCCGGGAAGCCAACTCTGGCCCGCTCCATGGTAGGCAAAGTCGTTACCACGCAGCTAAGCAGACGGACAGAGGAGTGAGAATACACTAGCGATAGCGGTGAACAAGAATATCAGCTAAACGTCAAGCAGAACATCGAAACTACTACTATAAAAACGGAAGTAATAACGTTGAGATTCGGTCTACTTCGGTGAAGGAAACTTGTCGACAGAATAACATTAGAGCAAATGTTACGTGTCTAGTGTTTTGGATGACTTAACATATGGGAACTAGATATATAGACCGATGAGCAGCTCAACAGAGACATCTACCTAGTAGCATATAGCACCGTTTTTCCGCCTTGATGATCGTAGCATCGCGTCGATGTCACTGGCTGATCCATGATCACTCAGCCTGTGCCCACAACGCAAGTTGGATGGTCAGAGCCAGGACTAAGACACACACAAACACAAACACGCACACCACACACACACACACACACACACACACACACACACACACACACACACACACAAGCGCGCGCGCGCGCGCGCGCGCGCACGCACGCACGCACGCGTGCGTAAGTTCCGATCGGTCGGGAAGTGGGAACCATAGTGAAAACCAAAAACGTTTTATTTGCAACAATTAGGTACACCTTGCACCTACTTCTCCACATAGTCGCCACTCCAACTTTGAGTGTTGTTGTAGTGTAGTATCAACTTTCCAATATCCTCGTCATAGAAAGCAGCCGCCTGTGCTTTCGGCCAGTTATCTGCACTAGTCTGCAGCTTGTTTTCTGTGGAAAAATTTTGTCTTCATAGCCAGAGGTTGTTGTGGGTAGAGATGAGACTCAGAGGGAGCCAGTTACGGACTGTATTGTGGATGATCAAACACTTCTCAAAGGAAACGCTGCAGGAGCGTCTTCATTGCCCATGCAGTGAACGGCCGAGAATTGTTATGAAGAAGGAACTCCTCGTAAGTTGTGTTGTGCTTATTATTCACTCAAAACTGAAAAGAAGGACGCGACACGATCGACGGGCATACTAGAGACCCTGCCCAACACATCTGTGCAAAGCTTTACTAGATTTTCCCAGTGGTTTCCATTTCGTGATCGATCGGAACTGGACAACCCTCGTACAAGCTCAGTACGACAGAGGATTACATAAGCAACCACAAATCCACGAAGAGTTCCGAAATTCTACAGCATTGGCGCGGTACGTGGACAAGCTGAAGTGGTCTAGGCCTATAAACCAACCATCCAAGAAGTTCCGAGATTTATTTTATTCCTGGCGTATAAGAGACGTCAGCGCAGTGACCACGGTGGTCGCTTAAAGTAACAACTGTGAAAAACAGATGTGCATTCGATCTGTCAGTTGTGAGCAGGCAGTTTTAAGTAGCGGACGTGCGGGCTTAGTGGTCGAAGTTGTTGTCACAACTTTTAATACAGCAACGTCTCTAAATCAAGTGATCAAGAATTTCTCCGTAATGTTTTGAAACATACGAGCGTAAAGCAAAACGCAAAATGTAAAAATTCAGGTGAAGCCTCAGCTCCTTGCTGACATAATTCACACTGGGGACACTGTGACGTACTAGTTCAGCAACATCCCAAAGAACAGCTTTGCTGAAAGTTTAACATGATGGTACGAACGTTCTGTGTGCTGTATGCAAGTGGAGTGAGACTATGTAGAACTCCTGTAGAAATCAAACTGCCGTCTTAACGCTTTTCTATTTCTTGTTAATCCACTTGTAAAATTTATTAGACTGAAGGAGTAATGTGAAGGCGAGATAGACGCAAAATAGTGAGTGCTTGATAGGACCACTGGCTCGTATATAGTTCGGCGTTGAGAAATGATGGCGGACGTATAAGCTGCCCATTCCAACACAGATAAACATTCCGTCCAGAAAAACGCGACCACCGCCTGCATGAGCGATGCACTGTTGGAATGTGGGTTGTATCTCACCAAATGATTTCGGCTATACCAACTGCTGCCTTCATCGTGTGCCACGACCATTCATCTGGGTGATATTTCTACATGCTGTGAACGTGCAATAAAGATGTTCCTTCGTCCTTGGTAATCTCTGTCATCTGTAATGCGTGTTGAGAAAATATATACATGTAGAGTGGTGCTGTCTGCACCTTTCAATTACGTTGTGGTTCTTGATGTTATGCCTGACAAGCAGTTGTTTTTGTGCAACATATAAATGGCAAGTTATTTCCTGCACTTTGATTTCTGTGTCCACTGCCACGATCCGCATTTGTCGACAGGGATCCGTTGAAAGTTGCCTGCTGCATTTGCAAACTTCCAATTTCTCACGTTTTAGTCGTTTGCTATCTCGTGAACAGTTTGACTGTGTTCATCTGTACCCACTAGTCGGCATCTGCTGTGTAGTCAGTTGTTGCTCAGTTGTAATGGTTTGTCTAATGACAGTCTTTGATGCGTAGTAAGGCTCGGAAAACCGGAATTCAACGTGGCCAGTGTGGGAGTAGTACGGTTTGTGTTTCAATGGGGAACAGAATGTTTGGATCTCCTCTGTTCCTTGGTGTTTTCGATACAAGGTGGCAGTGTGGCTGTTCTGGGGTATATCGAGAGAGAGAAAAATTGTTTGGTGGTTAAAACTTCGGTTTGTATGCAAAATTCTATGATGAGAATTCGCATCTGTACTCTCTGTTCTCAGACTTCAAGAAGAATATAATAATTCCAATCCCAAAGAAAGCAGGTTCTGACAGGTGTGAAAATTACCGAACTATCAGTTTAATAAGTCACAGCTGCAAAATACTAACACGAATTCCTTACAGACGAATAGAAAAACTGGTAGAAACCGACCTCGGGGAAGATCAGTTTGGATTCCGTAGAAATATTTGAATACGTGAGGCAATACTGACCTTACGACTTATCTTAGAAGAAAGATTAAGGAAAGGCAAACCTACGTTTCTAGCATTTGTAGACTTAGAAAAGGCTTTTGACAATGTTGACTGGAGTACTCTCATTTAAATTCGAAAGATGTCGGGATAAAATACAGGGAGCGAAAGGCTATTTACAATTTGTACAGAAACCAGATGGCAGTTATAAGAGTCGAGGGGCATGAAAGAGAAACAGTGGTTGGGAAGGGAGTGAGACAGGGTTGTAGCCCCTCCCCGATGTTATTCAATCTTTATACGGAGCAAGCAGTAAAGGAAACAAAAGAAAAATTCTGAGTAGGTATTAAAATCCATGGAGAAGAAATAAAAACTTTGAGGTTCTCCGATGACATTGTAATTCTGTCAGAGACAGCAAAGAACTTGGAAGAGCAGTTGAACGGATTGGACAGTGTCTTGAAAGGAGGATAAAAGATGAACATCAACAAAAGCAAAAGAGGGTCATGGAAATTAGTCGAATTAAGTAGGGTGATGCTGAGGGAATTAGATTAGGAAATGAGACACTTAAAGCAGTAAAGAAGTTTTGCTATTTGGGGAGCAAAACAGCTAATGATGGTCGAAGTAGGGAGGATATAAAATGTAGACTGGCAATGGCAAGGTAAGCGATTCTGAAGAAGAGAAATTTGTTAACGTCGACTATAGATTTAAGTGTCAGGAAGTCGTTTCTGAAAATGTTTGTATGGAGTGTAGCCATGTTTGGAAGTGAAACATGGACGATAATTAGTTTGGACAAGAAGAGAATAGAAGCTTTCGAAATGTGGTGCTACAGAAGAAAGCTGAAGATTAGATGGGTAGATCACATAACTAATGAGGAGGTATTGAATAGAATTGGGGAGAAGAGGAGTTTGTGGCACAACTTGACAAGAAGAATGGACCAGTTGGTACGACATGTTCTGAGGCATCAAGGAATCACAAATTTAGCATTGGAGGGCACCGTGGATGGTAAAAATCGTAGAGGGAGACCAAGAGATGAATACACTAAGCTGATTCAGAAGGATGTAAGTTGCAGTAGGTACTGGAAGATGAAGAAGCTTGCACAGGATAGAGTAGCATGGAGAGCTGCATCAAACCAGTCTCAGGACTGAAGACCACAACAACAACAACAACTCTCTGGTCACGAGCGGCGAGTAATAAGGTAAGTAACATAAACTGCAATGTGCTGCTTAGCGTGCCGTATTGACACAATGATGCTGTGAGACGTCCATTTTCGATTAATGTAAGACATAATTCGTTTTATTTGTGCTATACATTTATTTCGTAGGCGAACTATATAAATCCATTCTTCATTCACGGAGTGATTGTATTTTCGTTGCTTTAGTAAGTACTTTGAGAACAAAGTCTTTTTCTTGGAGTAGTATGGATGCCACGTGGCTTACATAAGTTTCAATATGTTCTTCGCGTAAAATAACAACATATGTCTTTGAGTTGCAATAGTAATTAACAGTTAATGCACAATCATTCTGTATTAATTCTCACACCTTCCCATCATTAAATTGCAGGCATTTATGTAACATTTGTTTTCAAGGCGCCATGTGGTCATTGACTTATAAATTATTCAGTAATGCGGATCTTAACAGCGATCATTTGCGTTTACCAGGAGTATTTATCTAGTGAAAACTATTTTATTCAAAATAAGATTGCTAACCTATTTTTGTACCATTCCTCCAGATTCCAGAAGGTGAGTTTCCGATGAGATCTTCGGAGTAATATATGATACATAAAGTTCCATGCAGTGTTTTTCCATTATTCAATATTTTCTGTTTATTCGTAGAAATTTAAATTACGTTTACCAGTTTAGCAAGCTCACTGCACATTTTTTGCCTATGAAGTGGAACAAATGAAACAATTCATAAGTCAAATAATAATTCTATTACTACAAAACTTTAACATTAAAGTGAATTTAAACATCCTTTAAGCGCTAAATAACCAGTGCACAAAGTGGTTCCTATGGTAACTTCTACTTTCATGGATCAATACACACAAAAAGGGGCATTTTAAGCAAGAACGTTTTTTATAGGCATTCTGTATGCACTCAGAATTTTAACGAAACATAGGCCGCTTACGCCGTGGTATCGAAACATCGTTTGCAGTTGATAGTGCAACAGCGTTCAAATGGTTCAAATGGCTCTGAGCACTATGGGATTTAACTTCTAAGGTCATCAGTCCCCTAGAACTTAGAACTAATTAAACCTAACCAACCAAAGGACATCACAAACATCCATGCCCGAGGCAGGATTCGAGCCTGCGGCCGTAGCGGTCGCGCAGTTCCAGACTGTAGTGCCTAGAATCGCTCGGGCACTCCGGCCGGCCAATAACGTTCAGTACGACTCTTGTCACGGTGACAACGTGGAGTAAACAATAACCGCAAAACCTGCTGGAGCACCCACTACCTGTCCACCATCAAATGCAGTGATATCAAGCCCCTCGCCCGTGGTGCCCTTGACTGTCACTTCGTTGGGCCTTACGGGATCCGACAACATCCGAATCATTTGACACGCCGAAATACTCCATTCGCCACCGCGACAGCATCAGTTTCTCTCCAACAAAGTGGCCGTCTCGAACCCAGTTCCTCATGAGTCCAATGGGTTACAGTAATGTATACTGAAAGATCTGCGGTAAGATTGCGGGAACCCAAAACGGAAGTCGATGATAGAAACCAAGATGAAATAAAGTGAGATGGTGAGCTGAGTGGTTCCATGTGTGTGATCTTAAATATTCACAATTATTCGAAATGTAGTTTTCCAGTTGCAAAGAATTGGCGGAAAACCATCAGGAACGACTGCATAACAACAACTGCTAACAAATATATACATGCTGTCTGATCAGAAGCATCTTGACGCCTATTAGAGGGCGTTAACACGAAATGTGTCAGTCCTTCGTCTTTGTCATTGCTTGAACTCTGCTGCGGATTCTTTCAGTGAGGTATCCGAACATCTGTGGAGGAATGACAGCTCATTCTTCCTCAAGAGTCGAAACCAGAGGAGGTAATATTGTTAGACGCGGGGGTGTGCAGCCAAGTGGACGTTCAAACATATCTCACATGTCTTCCAATGGATTCACTTGGGGACTCTGGGCAGGTTAGTCCGTTTGAGGAATGTTATTGGTTCAAATGGCTTTGAGCACTATGGGACTTAACATCTGAGGTCATCAGTCGCCTACAACTTAGAACTAGTTAAACCTAACTAACCTAAGGACATCATACACATCAATTCCCGAGACAGGATTCGAACCTGCGACCGTAGCGAGGAATGTTATTTCCATAAAGCATTGCCTCACAGATGGTCCTTCATCACAGGATCAATTGTCATCCTTATGTAATCAAGCATTGTCTCTGAAATTTTCCTCTGCTGTAGGCAGTACACAATGCTGTAAAAAGTGTTCAAATCCTTCCGCATTTAGCGTTTCCTTAAGCGCAATAAGTGGCCGCAGCCTAGCACGGAAAATACGCCTATACCGTATCGCCACCTTCTCTCTAATTCACTATTGGCACTATCCGTGATGGCATGTAGCATTCTCCAGGCATTCGCCAAAACCAAACCCTTCGTCGGATTGCCACAGGGTACAGTAATTTGTGCGGTCCTGGCCACTTGTCGATTATATAGTGCCTAAAGGATGCTGCGTTCTCGTAATCGTATACAACAATTCAAGCAAAGTCACAGTAACAGTTTTTTTTACAAATAAGAAGAATGACAATAATTAACTTGTATTTATAAGAAGTGTCGCAAGCGATGGGCGACAGTAATGTCCTTTGCTATTACAATGTCCAAACAATCAATGGATATTGATCACTAATAACTGTTCTGCGACTGCCGGTCTACACTGTGCTAATACTGTTCCAATAATGACCAGATACTGAGCGGCCCAGACTGGCAGGAGAGGCGCTTATATTCCCTTCTTGCAGAGCTCGCTCTTGTTGTGGCGCAGTCCTTGTCAGCGGATAGTGCCAATAGTGAAGTAGAGAGAAGGTGGCGATACGGCATAGGTGTATTTTCCGTGCTAGGCTCTAGCCACTTATTGCGCTTAAGGGAACGCCTCCTCTGGTCTTGCGTTCTTCCTCTTCGTTCTTCCGGCGCTTGTGGTTACGCCAGGACACAATACATCACTCGCTTCCATTCATCCACTGTCCGCTGGCGTCGCTCTTTAAAGCACATCAACTGTCGCTTAGCACTGATTACAGAAATATGTGGCTAATGAGGAGCAACTTGACCATTGTACCCCATTCTTGTTAACTCTTTACGCACAATTACTATGATAGCTGGACTCCTAGTAGCACTTTGGAAATCAGAAGTGATTCCTTCCGCTGATTTCATGCAGGCCTCCAGAACCATCGTACCCAATGCATGACGGTCTATGTCCGTCACGAACTTTGCCTGCTCTTGGTTTGGACTATCCTCTTTTTGCGCTTCCACTTTACAGTCATATAACCAACAGTCAACTTGACAGATTTAGAAAGGTTGCGATGTCTTGTGAATTTGCTACATCCAGTGACTAGTGCATGTTCGAAGTCACTGGGCTCTCCTACCGAACCATTCAGGTGTTACTGCTTCTGTACTGACAACACAATAACCCCTCTGCTTCCTTTTATACGAACGGATCTGCCTCCCTCTGGTGACATCTAGAGGTCAATTATGTATTACATATGGGTTTCGAAACATTTCTATCAGGTGTGTGTGAGGGGGGGGGGAGGGGGAGAGGGGGGGGTTATATATTCAACTGGGGAACCAGAAGCGACGGAGAGGCTTCGTCCCGTCGTAGCCCTCAGTGGTTCACAACCTCACAACAGGCCACAGCAGTCCACCCACCCCACCGCCGCCCCACGCCGAACGTTATTGTGCGGTTCGCTCCCCAGTGGACCCCCCGCTCCCAAGAACGTCTCATACTAGACGAGTGTAACCCCAAATGTTTGCATGGTAGAGTAATTATCGTGTACACATACATGGAGATAGTGCTTGCGCAGCAATCGACGGCATAGTGTAAGTGAGCCGAAACAAGGGGAACTAGCCCGCATTCGCCAAGGCAGATGGAAAACCGCCATAAAAACCATCCACAGTCTGATCGGCACACTGAACCTCGACAGTAAACTGTCGGGCGGATTCCCGCTCGGGAAGCAGCGCGTTAGACCGCGTGGTTAGCAGGGCGGGCTTTCTATCAGGTAGTCTACATACATACAATAAATTTTAATTTTTGTGTGTAATAATATACAACATAGATCTAGAAATAAACTCAAATAGTGCAGTCCCTGGTTGCGACCAAGGATTATGCGAGGTTCTCTTGGTCGCCAGCGGAATGTAGGAACTGCAAGTTCCATGTCAAATAGTACACAGTTGTGAACCACCCAGCCCCTCTCCCAGAGTGCTGCGACATTAGGCTGAAAAGAATCGCTGTTCCATAATGGGTCGAATTTCAAACAGTTCGCTCTATTCCTTGGAGTACAGAAGGGGGAAAAAGAGGAAAGAGAACTGCACAGATCACATACGATAGACCGAACACGCGTGTGGATAGCAAAATGACTTTGTAAAACATGCTATAGTAGTCTCACTAAGGTAAAGATACTTGAGAGAACGTAGGCCACAAGAACATTATTTCATCTAAGCCTGCCGAGCTATAAAAATACAAGGAAAGATAAACACTAAAGTACGAAACTTCCTGGGAGGTTAAAACTGTGTATAGCACCGAGGCTCTAAATCAGGAGGTTTGCTACCATCTGAGCAACCCAAGCACGACTTATGGCCGTTCCTTACAGTTTTATTTCCGTCACTACCTCATCCCTTGTGTTCCAATCTTCACAGCAGTTCTGCGATACTTGTGGGACTAGCACTTCTGTAATATAGGGTATTACGGAGTCACGGCTTAGGCACTACCAGGGGATTGTTCATAGAATGAGTCTTTCTCTCTGAACTGGAGTGTGTGGTTGTATAAAACTTCCTGGCAGGTTAAAACTCTGTGACGGACCGGAATTCGAATTCAAGCCCTTTTTAGTTTGGAAGGTACGGGATGAGGTACTGGCGGAATTAAAGCTGCGAGGACGAGTCGTTAGTAGTGCTTGGGTAGCTCAGTTTCCAGAACACTTGCCCACGCAAGGCAAAAGTACTGATTTCGAGTCCCGTTTCGACACACAGTTTTAATCTGTCAGGAAGTTTCATATCAGAGCACGCTCCGTTGCGGATTGAAAGATGCATTCTGGGAATAGCAAAGTAAGTGCTCGTTTTTGGTGTACGATCGTATTTGTGGCTCTCGCCTCAATTGATCGTGATGCAGGCGGCATTAATTGCAGCACAGGCCCTATCTAATCTAGCAGTGCGAGAGATGAGTAAATCTTTTACTGCTGTGACCCTGGGTGGCGGCAGACGCACGGAGTCGGTCTGTGATGTTTGACACTTTGTAGTTCGATGCGGTTCACTGCGAGCCAAACGCATAAATGTGCCGCATACGGCCTCCCGCTCTACGTTTACCCTGAATGGAAATGTGTGTCACGGGTCACGTTGCGGAGCGGCGAGGGTTATGTCACCGTCTTAAATATGAACTGAGTGACTTCTCACTTTCTCTGTTTACTGAGCAATGAGTGCAGCAGCTTCAAGATGTGCCAGCGGTCTTGTCCGGCCTAATTTTGTTGTTTGAGTTAGCATTCTTCTAGTATCTTTGGGGCAGTTTTTACACAGCGGTGCCATCAGGCGCCAGCGAAACGTTGCTTTAGACACGTTCCTTAAAAAAAAAGAGTTTTCAAGTAAAGTATAATAAACTCTCCATCTTTACTTCTGTTACTTAGCGGCGCGATCCATGAAGGAATGTCAGAGTGGGTGCCAAATGCTACCTAGGCTTTTAACCTACTGCTCAGTGAAAGTGACTAAACTTGTATCTCGTCTCTTCTATAATGGTTGTAAAATACTGCCCAGAATTTTTTTGAAGTTAATCCAGCAGGAAAATAATTTAAATGCGTTTAATCTAGTCCCTAATTTTAGTGGGTCGCGGCTTATCTGGATGCACTGAACTTATTCCTTGAATATACTTAATTTTTAACATGAATTTGCTGATTGTTATGCCCTAAAACTGAAAATCTTTCTTGTAGAACCTGTAATTATGCGTAACGGACATTATCTGTCAGGTAGGTGAGAATAACGGAAGACTGTGTTAAGGATGTGTAAATCAGTAACAATAATTTTCAGTTAGATATCTGTATTCAATGAAAAGAACTACAACAATTGGGATTCCAGGCACAAATGTAAACCAAAGTAGACGTGTCAAACAATGCCTGACCACATGTAGCTGGCCCCAAAATTTTCATAAACTCATACATTAATTAAAATTACAAGAATGCTAAGAAAACACATTAAGCGAGAGTGTGAGATGCTATTATGAAAGAGTACGGGAAGCAAAGGCATCCATGAGTATATGGATAAGAACTGAATTAGCAGTTGAGCAGTTGTTCGATATATACGTCAAGACACAAATGCGGGGCCAGTCAGTCGAAAGTCTGTGACTATCATACAACCAAACTGAAGCTTCAACACGTTGAATGTCACGAGTCCTCCGACGAAAGTACCAGAGCTTCGCACCTGAGGTGTGTGCCACCCCCCCCCCCCCCCCCCCCCGTTCCCATCACACACGGTGGCCACGGTGTTTAGTACAATATATAGTGGAGTGATTTGTATTTCCTGACTGATTTGACGTCTTGTTCAACGTTTTGAACTTCGTTCCTAGGATTCTGTGCCTTATTCTGTAGAAACAGAACCCTTATAGGACCACTTCGTTGCCTGTCTGTCTGTCCAGTGTTCAAAACCCATTTTTTCAGGACTGTGTGGACGCATAAACTTGCAATTTACGTCATATAATGAGGTCTGCGATCCCCTGGCGATGCATAAAGTGAAGCTTTTAAGGTAATGCAATAAAAAGATACGGCAATTTATGTCACATATTTTGATATTTGCAAACTCACTTATTAAAATCTATAGGGTACTTCCCCTTGGCCTAGAATCATGAAGTTTCCAAAGAGGAAAAGTTTTACAGACACAAGCAAAAGAAAACTCCGATATTTATTAATTTTTAATTATATGACGCGACAAATTTTTTTTGTCCTTTGTTTCAGACTGTCTGTCTGACAATTACGACCCCGTTTTCTCAGGAACGGATAGACTTATGAAGTTGAAATTTAAGTCATATACTAAGGTCCATAGTCACTTGCCATTGTTATAAATCTAAGCTTCTAAGTAAATAAAACATAAAATTACGGCCATTTATGTCACATATTTTGAGACTCGTAAACTCACGCATCAAAACCTCTAGCGTACTTTCCATTGAAATTTGGCAAGAAAAATGGCTTCACAGTAACAGCAAATAAAAAGAATCAGAAAATGATTAGTTTCTAATTATATCACACGAAAAAAGATGTCTTTTGTCATTTGTTATCTGACTTTAAACTTTAAATTAAAACATTCCAAAAGTCTTGGAATCGCTGGGACCGATATATTGTCAGTATCAATGTCAATAACGGGGAAAAGTTATCAAGATTCTCGATTGCCCGAGTGGATGAACTATCCACATACATAATTACGTTTGTACGGAAACCTAAGTGAGAGATTCCTACTCGCACCTGGCACATTTTTTGCGACTTTACGCACTACTGTAAGATACATAGAGGAGCGTGTGACCGCTGGTGGGCACACCTGGGTGAGGCGTGAACCTCAGCTACGTTCGCCGGTAACCTCTGAGCGGTCAACGCCTCAACTGGATAGCCAAATGAAGTTTTTATATATAATACAAGAAGCAAATCTGGTTTCGGAAGCCATTCTGACATAAGGATACGCGAATTATTCAGCCAACTTTGGCTAGCCGACGATGCTGTTTCAGTGTGCCTATGTACTCGTAAAAGAAAGCAGATGATAGACGCGGAGTTAAAAATCATAGAAATGCTTATGTTCTTGCATTTGAAATAGATTAAATATATTGATACGTTCAATTAAAATATGTTTTGCACGCAGTATTGAAATCTGACAGGTTGGTAGAGATCAGAAACAAGTGAAGCCACTCAGTCTTTCGACGTCTATCGAAACAGCTTCTCTAGTCAGCTATTGCTCCGAGATTCTTCTTAGAGCGTGGTATTAATACATGTTTCGTCAGATTCTGGGTATCGAATGCCGCAAGAGATCATGCACGAATAATACACCTACAAATTACTGATCAACAAAATGAAATACAACTCTAAGCAATGACGAGAATGGTGTCAGGCCCACCGCGCACAGTACTATTCGGTTGCCAAAGTTAAATATGTGTGTGTGTGTGTGTGTGTGTGTGTGTGTTTACGAATTCCTAAGGGACCAAACTGCCGAGGTCATCGGTCCCTAGACTTACACACTGCTTAAACTAACTTACGCTAAGAACAACACACACACACCGATGCCCGAAGGAGAACTCGAACCTCCGGCGGGAGGGGCCTCGCAATCAGTGACATGGCACCTCAAACTGCACGGCCACTCCGCGTGGAGCCAAAGTTAAGAATCTACATATTAGCAGGTATAATTTCAGCGACTTCTACGGATTCAGTGCTAAGGAGACGAGAAAACAAGAAAATGTAGGCCCACTGTACTGGGACTGAGGTTACGAACTGCACTGGCACAAAGACGAAAACAAGTCAAATTGATTTAATTACGTGTAAGCCAAACATTTCAAATGGCAACTCATTCCGTTTATAAGACATTTATGATTTAAAAACTCACATTAGTTTTCTGCCAAAAAAAAGCTTATTATTTGAAATTCATCTATAATCGTTAGAAATTCTAATAAAATGTATTATTTCTTGTAATATGTCCACGGAAAATCTGTTTCTCATGATACCACAGTGACACACACGACTTGTCGAACAATGTCTATACGAGGGAATACGGAGATCACTTGGTAAGGAAAATTCAGAGGGGAATACATAATTTTTAGTATTCCAATTTTCCTGTAATTATAATATTTATAAAATATATACATTTCCAACATAAACTGCCTCAGCCCAACTTTGATAAACAGTGTAGATGACTGTTTTGATAAATCAAATTACCCTGAAAAAACTACAATGTCTAAGAGCAACACATTCATTAAATTTACATGCCTATGATCATTTATGTCTATGTGTCCGAAGAAAGGTGCTACCGATTTAACGCCTGTGGTTCGGGTCTCACGGACTGGCGAAACTCAATTGTATGTTGATGCTTACCTTCTGACTGATACAGTTGCGCCGCACTTTCACTGCATTTCGCGAATTTTTAAGAGCTTCTTAAATAGACACGGACACATTCATGCTGCTCGCCAGCCAACTCGTCTCAAACTGATGCTAAGCAACGGCGCGGGTCGCTGCAGTGACCCTTGTATTGTTGAGAACTGCGGCGCTTCGAATATGCTGTTGTTGTTTACTCTAAAAAGATATGCTCAAAATAATCATCGCCCAATTAAGGAAACCCTCCAACGACAATAGCATGAGTGTAACCAGTCTGGGGCGAACGAATTAACGTCCCTGGGGATATGGTGTCTTTGTATCATAAAAATGGAAGTAACGGAAAAAAATTAAAATGAGGTGGCACAGTGGAAAATTTAGTAATATCGACCAGTTATAAAAGATTTTTCGCTATGTTAAAATAATGAGATTGCTTCGGAAATCGTTCTGTCGTCATGATATACGAACCATTTACCTCATTTACCAAGGGTAAAGATCGGCCTGCTTCTAGATACAAACATCAATTAATTTATTATACACAGCGAAAGGGACCAAAATGTGAGCAAGCGTTCCGGCTAAGGCTATGAAGGGGCAGCCACAGCCCTGTGTTTCGAAACGGTTGAGAATCTCTACCATTTTTGAACACAGCACGCAGCAGTTGTAGCATTTAAAAACTTGTTCTTAGGGGACTTCCAGCTTAACGCTAAAAAAAAAAAAAAAATTAAAAATCCAGTGCGTCAGAATAGCAGACGAAAAATCATCTATACGATTAAATTTTCCTTTGCGTTATTCAGCCTCTGATAAACATAATCCGTAAGGGTAAGAAATGTAACAAACAAGGTGAAGCAATAGGTCTTAAAAACATAATCTTACTACGGGGGTTGGAACTATTTATTCACAACCGACACAAAAGAGATTCATGTTTGCACCTCTTACTGTCCTTCAAAGTAGTCACCAGCATTGTGTAGAACCCGTTGCCAGCGATGTGGAGGCGTAGTAAACCATTAGCAGAGTCTGTTCTGTTGATGGTGTGAATGGAGCGGTCTACTGGCTGTCGAATCTCTGGAACAGATCTGCAGCGAATGCCACCAAGTGGGTCCTTCATCTTCGGTATCAAATCCAAGTTTGGTGGATGGTACAGTACTTCTGAGTTCCATCGACCGAACAGAGCAGCCGCAGCTTGCGCTGTATGCGCCCGAGCATTGTCGTGCAAAATGATGGGTGGGTTGAGCACAAAGTGTCGACGCTTCTTTCGCAAAGCTGGTCGCAGGTGATTCTCCAAAAACGAACAGTAATACTGTGCATTGGCGGTTTGCCGTGGAGGAACGTCATGCGTTGGGATAACACCATCACAGTCGTACACGAGAATCGCCCTAAATTTAGACCGCTCTTTTTGCACCATCAACAGAACAGGCTCTGCTAACGGTATACTACGCCTTCCACATCGCTAGTAACGGGTTACACACAACGCTGATGACTACTTTGAAGGACCGTGACATGTAACTCTTTTGTATCGGTTGTGAATAAATACACTAATGCTCATAAACTAAGGATAATGCTGATACATCGTGAAACAACGCTCTAGAGGGCGGTTTGCGGGTTTAAATTACCTCGGGGTATGACCATGCGGTGCATTTGACCTGCGGTCGTCGCACGGTGGCGCTGGACAGCAGTCCACATACGAAGAGGTGTGTTGGTGCATGTCAGAGTACGGGGCAGTGAGTAAGTGCGCAGACGTTTTCAGACGTGCTAATGGTGACTGTGTGTTAAAAATGGCTCAAAGCACACATATTGATGACGGTATGAGGAGTAGCAAACTAGGGCAACTGAAGTCTGGTCAAACACGCGCCCTCCGTGTGCCACAAAGTGTGATCTCAAGATTATGGCAACGATTCCAGCAGACAGGAAACGTGTCCAGGTGCTACAGTAGGGGACGCCTACAGTGTACAACGCCACAAGAAGACCGATATCTCAACATCAGTGCCCGCAGATGGCCACGGAGTACTGCCGGTAGCCTTGCTCGGGACCCTACCGCAGCCACTGGAACAGTTGTCTCCAGACACACAGTCTACAGACGACTGAACAGACAAGGTTTATTCGCCGGGAGACCTGCAAGGTGCATTCCACTGACCCCTGGTCACAGGAGAGCCCGTAAATCCTAGCGTCAAGAACACAGTACATGGTCATTGGAACAGTGGTCCCAGGTTATGTTCACGGAAGAGTCCAGGTATACTCTGAACAGTGATTCTCGCTGGGTTTTCATCTGGCGTAAACCAGGAACCAGATACCAACTCCTTAATGTCCTTGAAAGGGACCTGTATGGAGGTCGTGGTTTGCTGGTGTGGGGTGAGATTATGATTGGTGCACATACACCCCTGCATGTCTTTGACAGAGGAACTGTAATAGGCAGTGGCTCCTACCTTCCTCCTGACGGATAATAACGCACAGCCCCACCGAGCTGCCATCGTGGAGGAGTACCTTGAAACAGAAGATATCAGGCGAATGGAGTAGCCTGCCTGTCCTCCAGACCTAAACCCCATTGAGCACTCCTGGGATCCTCTCGGTCGACGTATCGCTGCACATATACAAATCCCTACCACACTTCAGAAGCTCCGACAGGCACTGGTGTAAGAATGGGAGGCTACACCCCAGCAGCTACTCGATCAAATGATCCAGAGTATGCGAACCCGTTGTGCGACCTTTGTACGTGTGCATGGTGATCATATACCATATTGATGTCGGGGTGCACGCGCAGGAAACAGTGGCATTTTGTATCACATGTGTCGGGACAGTTTTCTCAACTTATCACCAATACTGCGGACTTACAGATCTGTGTCGTGTGTGTTCCCTATGTGCCTGTGCTATTAGTGCCAGTTTTGTGTAGTGCCACGTTGTGTGTCACCACATTCTGCAATTATCCTTAATTTACGAACATGAGTGTAGTTGCCACTGTTTAAATTCCTACCATCGTACTTTGAGATTCAACGTAAGTCACTGCACAGTATTGCAGTCAACGAATATAGACTGTATAACTTCATATGACTTCTTAGGAATGTCGCTGTCAGAAACAAATGTTACTGATTTCATGTACCGTCGACGACGAGGTCGCAAGACTCGTTTAGGGGAAATTTCTAAAGAAAATATGTAGTATCCGTTTCAAAAGATTCGTTCTGGAATTTGCCTCAGATGATTGGGCTGAAAGTCACGGCGAATTTCAATCTGCATGGGCGGACCGAAATTTGAATCGTCGTCATCCCGAATGCAGTAAGAACCAATGCGACATACCGCTCTGTTGGTTTCAGAAATTTTGAATATAAAAGGATCGTGTGACACACCACTTGTCGAAACTTTCAACATCTTGGAAAGATGGCTCACTGAAGGTAAATCCCTGGCAACAGAACACACAATCTATTGAGCTTACAGTTGCGCTCTACCAAAACTACGGTTCGGTAGTTTTGATATACTACATAAACGACGAAATGAATATTGGTATTACCGATATAAATGACTTAGTAAATAGCAACGTTACTGGTATGAACGCGAGAGAGGGAAACTGGGTGCCGAAGGCTTCTCTCTCCTTTTATGTTTATTTCATTGTTTGTTTTTCACATGAGTAGACCCTCACATTATTCAGTGTTAGTCCGCTGTGTATTTATGTCCTTACAGAACATAAATCGCTTTTCATAGCTAACAAAAATTTGTTAACTTCTGCGCTCTTTGTGACCAAAGCGATTAATTTTGGTGCAAGTATTCTGTACTCAATATAAGATTCTTCACCATGATGAGAGGCAAGGGTGTCCTCTTATTATTGATATATGTAAAACCTTTTTAAGAGTAACAGAAACATGCTTCATACAACTTCGACGAAGTACCAGAGCGATGTTCTGTATGTTGTCGTTTTGTGGTTTTTTGTTTTACCTTAATGTTGAGAAAATGGCGTTTTCTAGAGCTATATGATAAATTTGTATTCTGTTGTTTATTTTTACTACAAGAACGCTGTGCTTCAGCTTACAGATCAAAGATTTTCGAATAAAACCTCAATTAAACATCAACAATTTGTTTTAGTATAAACCCTGTTTACTTTTAAGTAACAGACAGGAGGCTAACTATGTAGAACAAAAGTATTCCTTAGGTTACCCGGCCATTTATGTATCCTCACTAAGTTTCTAGACGGTTCACAGCTTCCAGTTTTTCGACGAATGTAAAAAGACACTGATCGCATGCGTAAAGAAAGCGGTCGTTATAAGTTAACGCCCGATGAGATAACGCGGGTACCATCTTAACTGACCAAAGCTATCGAGACAGACCTGCTTCTGCCCGGTGCTGTGTAGCAGCTCGTCGTGGCATGGACTCAACTAGTCGTTGGAAGTTCCCTGCAGAAATACTCAGCCATGCTGTCTCTATAGCCCACCATAATTGCGAAAGTGTTGCCGGTGCAGCATTTTCTGCACGAACTGACCTCTCGTTAATGTCCCAAAGATGTTCGATAGGGTTCATGTCGGGCGATCTGGATGGCCAAATATTTCACTCGAACTGTCCAGTATGTCCTTCAAACCATATGCGGACAATCGTGACCTGGTGATACGACGCGTTGTCAGCCATAAAAATTCCATGATGGTTGCAAATGGTCTCCAAGTAGCTGAACATAACCATTTCCAGTCAATGATCAGTTCAGGTCTACGTAAACACAGATGACACCATTATAGAGCAATCACCAGCTTGCTTAGTGCATTGTTGACAACCTGGGTCCATGGCTTCGTGGGATCTGCGCCACACTCTAACTCTAGCACCAGCTCTTACCAACTGAAATCGGGACTCATCTGACTAGTGCACAGTTTCCCAGCGTTCAACGGTATGGTCACGAGCCCAGGAGAGGAGCTACAGGCGATTTCGTGCTGTTATCAAAGCCACTAGCGTCAGTCGCCTGCTGCCACAGCCCATTAACGACAGATTTAGGCACAGCTATCCTAATGGATACGTTCGTCGAACGTTCCACGCTGATTTCGTCGGTTATTTCACGCAGTGTTGCTCGTCTGTTAGCACTGACAACTCAACGCAAACGCAGCTGCAACCGGTCGTTAAGTGAAGGCCGTCGGCCACTACGTAGTCCTGAAATTTGGTACTCTCGGTACACTCTTGACTCTGTGGATCTCGGAATATTGAATTTCCTAACGATTTTTTTTAGTTTAGTTCAAACCACCATTCCGCGTTCACAGTTTGTTACTGCCCGTCATGCAGCCGTAATCACGAGGGAAACCTTTTCACATGAAACACCTGAGAACAAATGACAGCCCGTTAATGTACTGCCCTTTTATACCAAGTGTACGCGGTATTACCGCCATCTGTATATGTGCCTATCGCTATCCCATGACTTGTCACTTCAGTGTCTGCTCACTTATGATAGTCTACGATGGCCTAAGGGAGTTTTACAAACATAATTGAGTTCTTGTACGTAAAGTGTTTCTGGTACTCCTCAGCTGGTTCCAGTCACTTTTCTGGTAATGTTCTTCCTAGTTTATTTTTTGTACGGTTATTTCAAGAGCTTTTCTGAATATATAATTTAGGAACGTACATTGTGTTCTAATAGTATGGGAAACCTCGAAGGAAACGATCTGTTGGCACATAACCAGCACAGGTTCAGAAAATACACTCCTGGAAATGGAAAAAAGAACACATTGACACCGTTGTGTCAGACCAACCATACTTGCTCCGGACACTGCGAGAGGGCTGTACAAGCAATGATCACACGCACGGCACAGCGGACACACCACGAACCGCGGTGTTGGCCGTCGAATGGCGCTAGCTGCGCAGCATTTGTGCACCGCCGCCGTCAGTATCAGCCAGTTTGCCGTGGCATACGGAGCTCCATCGCAGTCTTTAACACTGGTAGCATGCCGCGACAGCGTGGACGTGAACCGTATGTGCAGTTGACGGACTTTGAGCGAGGGCGTATAGTGGGCATGCGCGAGGCCGGGTGGACGTACCGCCGAATTGCTCAACACGTGGGGCGTAAGGTCTCCACAGTACATCGATGTTGTCGCCAGTGGTCGGCGGAAGGTGCACGTGCCCGTCGACCTGGGACCGGACCGCAGCGACGCACGGATGCACGCCAAGACCGTAGGATCCTACGCAGTGCCGTAGGGGACCGCACCGCCACTTCCCAGCAAATTAGGGACACTGTTGCTCCTGGGGTATCGGCGAGGACCATTCGCAACCGTCTCCATGAAGCTGGGCTATGGTCCCACACATCGTTAGGCCGTCTTCCGCTCACGCCCCAACATCGTGCAGTCCGCCTCCAGTGGTGTCGCGACAGGAGTGAATGGAGGGACGAATGGAGACGTGTCGTCTTCAGCGATGAGAGTCGCTTCTGCCTTGGTGCCAATGATGGTCGTATGTGTGTTTGGCGCCGTGCAGGTGAGCGCCACAATCAGGACTGCATACGACCGAGGCACACAGGGCCAACACCCGGCATCATGGTGTGGGGAGCGATCTCCTACACTGGCCGTACACCTCTGGTGATCGTCGAGGGGACACTGAATAGTGCACGGTACATCCAAACCGTCATCGAACCCATCGTTCTACCATTCCTAGACTGGCAAGGGAACTTGCAGTTCCAACAGGACAATGCACGTCCGTATGTATCCCGTGCCACCCAACGTGCTCTAGAAGGTGTAAGTCAACTACCCTGGCCAGTAAGATCTCCGGATCTGTCCCCAGTTGAGCATGTTTGGGACTGGATGAAGCGTCGTCTCACGCGGTCTGCAGGTCCAGCACGAACGCTGGTCCAACTGAGGCGCCAGGTGGAAATGGCATGGCAAGCCGTTCCACAGGACTACATCCAGCATCTCTACGACGTCTCCATGGGAGAATAGCAGCCTGCATTGCTGCGAATGGTGGATATACACTGTACTAGTGCCGACATTGTGCATGCTCTGTTGCCTGTGTCTATGTGGCTGTGGTTCTGTCAGTGTGATCATGTGATGTATCTGACCCCAGGAATGTGTCAATAAAGTTTCCCCTTCCTGGGACAATGAATTCACGGTGTTCTTATATCAATTTCCAGGAGTGTATCTGTTCTTGTTAAGCGCAACTAGCTCTTTATTCACATGAAATAATTAGTCCTGTTCACAGCGAATCTGAAGCTGATTAAATTACTGCATTTCCAGAAGGCTTTTAATATCGTTCCTCATAATTAGCTTCTAATTAAATCAGAGACGTATGCAGTATCGTCATCTATGCGATTGGACTTCATTCCCTGTCAGAAAGGTCACAGCACACAGTTCACAGTAATTAAGAGGAAGTCATCCACTGCATTCGGGGTTATACCACATACTCGTAAAGGAAACGTTAAGTCCATGTGATATACTTAATATGTATAAACTGTTTAGGAGACAATCTAAGAATTACACTTAGAATGAGGATGACGTTGTCGTTTACCGTGAAGCAAAGTCATCAGAAGATCAAACCGAGTTACAAAATTATTTACACAAGATATCTGCGTGGTGCGAAAATGGGCAGTTGATTCTGAACAGCCGGCCGTGGTGGCCGAGCGGTTCTAGGCGCTTCAGTCCGTACGCGCACGACTGCTACGGTCGCAGGTTCGAATCCTGCCTCGGGCATGGATGTGTGTGATGTCCTTAGGTTAGGTAGGTTTAAGTAGTTCTAGGTTCTAGAGGACTGATGATCTCACATGTTAAGTCCGATAGTGTTCACAGCCATTTGAACCATTTGATTCTGAACAATAAAACGTCTGAAGTTCCCCACATGACCGTTAAATTTCGGTTACGCGATAAATCATTCTAATTTAAAAGTTGTAGATTCAACCAAATACTTAGTGATTACAATCACGAATAATTTAAATTGGAACAACCACACAGAAAAGTTGTGGTTTAAGCAAACCAAAAACTGCGTTTTATAGGCAAAACACTTAGAAGGTGCGACAAATGTACTAAGGAGAATGCCTACATTACGGTTGTCCGTTGTCTTCTGGAGTACTGCCCCTCAGTATGGGAACCTTATCAGATAGGGCTGACGTACGACATCGAAACGTTAAGGAAGGGCAGCGAGTCTTGCATTCTCACCAAGTAGGGGAGAGTGTGTCATGGACGTAATTCGCGAGTTGTGATATCAATTATTAAAATACAGCCATTTTTCATTGCGCTGAGACCTTTTCACAAAATTTCAGTCATCAAAAATCTCCTTCGAATGTGAAAATATTTTTTGGCTCCCATCGACATTGAAGGAAGTAAAGATCGTAATAAAATAATATTTTGATGTTCGTTTTTCCCACATATTATTTGAGAGTGTGAAAGTTGGCTGACATATTAGTAACATCCACTCTTTACTTATTTTGCATGTTCGTTAATGTAGGTGTTCCACAAAGTACCCAGTCACCGACTGTGAGCAGGATATTTTATCTTTGGGAATGTCCGTGTGGTGTTCCGGATGTATTCTTAGAGTGCCGGCTGAGCTGACCACTCAGGTCATAGCCCCCCACCGCCGTGCTGTGAATTGGGGGCAGTAGGTTTGAAGAGGCGCTTTACGTTGTTGGCGAGAGTAGCGGGAGTTCTTGTTTTATAGTCTGATGTGATGGATCGGCTGCCTGTTTGAAGCTCTGCAGTGCGATAATATGTACTATGTGAGTGAACTAGTACAAATTCGGTGGGGGGGGGGGGGGGGAGGGGCTCACCTGCCAACCCACCCACCCCATCACCAGACAGTCCGAGAGACAGAAGCGAGGAAAAGGAGAGAGAGGGAGAAAGAGTGAGAGGTAAGACAGAGTCAAAGAACCTTGGCATAATCACAATTTCTTTCTAGCTTGGAATTAACGGAACGCAAGTGTGACTTCTTATGTTCGTTACTTTTTTATCAGAATTTACGAAAAAATACTATAAAAGAGATGTCGTTTATTGATAAATGAGCTATTGTGCAGGTTTTACTCGCTATACATGTTAACTAGTTTGCTTTGGGAAATGTTTGTAAGGCAGCGTTGTAGCTCACACATTCAGGTATTTTCGGTAAACATTTGATCTCTCTGGATTCGTTTCCTAGTTAATACGAAATAGTACCGTCACGTTTCGATGTTCCGTCATGGTCAGGTTTGCTTACATTCAGTACATTTGTTGTTCAATGCGCCTTGACATTTTGCCAAAGTCTTGTTGGCAAACAGTAGCATTTGTGTTATTTGGCGTTTTATCACGAACCAGCGTACTTCAGTCATGAGACAGTATTTCACTTCTTGTTGAAAGGAGCAGTGGATTATCCTTAACGTACCAATATTATAAATGCCAAAGTAACTGTCTGTCTGTCTCCATTTCACAGCAGAATCGCTGAATCGAATATGTTGAAGTGTAGTGTTAAGACAGCTCGAACCCTAAGAAAGAGCAAAGGCTATTTAAATGATATTAAGTCAGTAGGCAGAGTTGATAACAGTCGATAACAGTGAATCAAGGCAGCAAAATATTTGTCGGCATTCTTTTAAAATACATTGCGCAGGCGATAATAGCTAGGCCAAATTGGAAAGTACGAAATTGTAGATCTCAAAATATGTACGCAAAAGCTTAGCTTTTACAGTTCAACCAAAATAATTTTTGCCTTTTGATTGCACTTAGAGCAAGCGAATACGAAAGACATCACAAAAATGGTGCTTTGAGTGAACCATAAAGATTAACATATGCTCTCGCGGAATTTTTTGTAGAGATTTTTGTAATCTATATTGTAGAATGATATCAAATTGTATACGACATACTGATTAGGCAGCGCTTTGTTTCCGCAAACTCTTTATGTTATTTAGCACATCACCTTTAAACGGCTGATCAATCTTTCATCAAATATATGTCACGATAATTATGATTAAACTAGCCTTCAAAGAAATAAAAAATCTGCATTTAAATCGATATATTTGTATCAGTGGTGTGATTCCATAGACATACAAAGACTTTAACATCTGATATCGTGCGATGGGGCAGCGGAAGGGACGGCGCACATCCTGAGTCACACTCTGTTTACGTAACAGTGTACAGCTATGCTCTGAACAGACCAACAGACCCAGTTCTTAGACAGTCTGTAGAAGAATATTACCGTCTGTGTGTGTTCAAATCTTTTCTCAACCACTGCTAAATAAAATGTATTATTTGGCGTTTTATCACGAACCAGCGTATTTCAATCATGAGACAGTGCTTTACTTCTTGTTGAAAGGCACAGTGAAGAATATTACCGTCTGTTAGTGTTCACACCTTTCCTCGATCATTTTTAAATAAGATGTTATTAAGACTTACTATAATACAGCTGAAAACAATCGGACATCTACAAAATTCGTATCGCAAAACTTTTGTGATGAAGATGTAGAGCGTGTTTTTCAAAGTGCTGAACCATACAAAGACGATCTCCCTGGTTTTGTAGCTTTGGAGGGAGAGATACAAATTTGACAGAAGTGGACGAAAATATGGAAAAGGCTCCAATAGAGGCCTATAAAAGATCAAGAGCGATGCCAAGTGTTAGAGTATTTTGTCAGTTGTACACATTTCCTTTAACAACCAGCACAGTGGAGAGATCTTTCTTAACTTTACGCCCTCTAAAGACATATTTTCGTAGCAGGATGACAGAACATCGTTTAAATGTACTGGCACTGATGCTTGTCCGTCAAGGTATTGCATCAACGATGAACGCAGAGAAAGTGTTGGATACCTTCCGTAGACAACACAAGAGGAAACTTTCATTGAATCATATTTAAAAATGACATAAATTTTGACCTTAAGAAAATTATCAGGACATGGGAAAAAGAAGTCAAAGGAATCCAAATTGGCATTAGAAAAGATAATAGATTCAATGTGAAGTGTTTAGCTTTTGCGGATGACCTTGAAATCCTCATAAATAATATAAACGAAACCACTAACGCCATGGAGAAGTTACACGAAATTGCACAAAGAACTGGCCTGCAAATCTCATATGAGACAACCCAGTACATAGAAAAAGTGCCACAAGACAAATTGCCTATTGTGACAACCCACGGGAAAATCGTACAAGTACCACATTTTAAGTACCTGTGATAAATCATCCAGCCATCAGGGATCAACCTAAAGGCCAATGAGGAAAGAATAAAAAAGCTACAGAAAGCATATAAACTCACGTGGAACTATTACAACAAAAAGTCCATATCCATTAACGCAAAATTGAGGTACTACAACACTGTCGTACTTCCGGAGGCACTGTATGCATCTGAAACAACACGAATAGATGGGCAAACTAAAATCAAAGAAATAGAGAAACAAGAAAGGAAAATCCTCAGGAAAATTTTTGACTCGATACAAGAGCAAGGAATCTGGAAGAAGAGACTAACATCAGAATTATATAAATACACAGACAAGATTACGGATACAATAAGGAAAAGAAGAATGCAGTTCTACGGACATATCCACAGGATGAATGAAAACAGAATTTCAAAGTGAATTCTTAAAGTCATCAACTCAGACAGGAGAAAAACCAAATGGATAAATGAAGTTCAAGAGGACCTCAGACAAGCACACATAACAGTAAACGGTGCAGAAAATAGAACTGAATTCAGGAACATCATCAAAAAACATAAATTTGACACCACAACACAGAAGAGACCAGGATGCTAATGGGCACCGGAGCGAAAGAAACAACACAGTGAACACATGAAGAAAATTTGGGCTCAGAAAAACATGAACAATCATCATAAAGGAATTCAAGTTCAAACGCTCTCCTAAATGGGAATAATCGATATATCCGCCTCCCGGAGAAAGATTCTGTATACGCCTCTGACCGCTGAATTTAACCGCTTGCGGTATGAGCACATTTGTTCTATGAGTTTGCTGTTCTTTCGCGGAAATTGCGTACTTCATGCGTAGTTATTTTCTTGATTCGCATCACGAAATTTAACGTAAAGAAATTTCTCTAAAATATTAGTGGCTTGGAATCGTGTCTTTGTGCTTTTATAAGGAGAGTAAGTTTCGATACTTGATACAGAATCTGATTGTTTCTAATTCATCCGAATGGTAGAATATTCAATTTCGCCTCATTCCCTATCACTTGATCCTTGTCAATGTTTTACGATTTCTCTAGATTTTGCTTTGTTTCATTTTCTCACGTACTGGAACTCTATGTGCATCGTGTTTTCTGAGCATTAATGTTACATTTACTATTGTGGTTTACCTTTTTAGACATGTATAAAAATTTATATTCACACGTTCCTAGGAATCAGTTTTTGCTTGTTAATCACTACCTTACGTAGACAGTGTGTGCTGACTTGCACCCAGCTGTCACGATCACTCGTGTAAGACACACTACTCGCTTTCAGCAGTTGGTAGAATTTTTATTGATTTCTACCTGTAATTAATATCAAAACTGGAATCGAACACTGAATATTATGCTTCGCGTTTCTATGCATGATCTTTAAGCAAAAAAGCGACGGCATGCGTACCTAATATGTTCCGAAACGCCGCACACGAAAACGGGATTTTCCTGTGCTCATACTTCGGCTTCTATTAGTGATAAAATGGTACCGACAAGTGTTTTGGATATCCCTGGGGCTAGGAGCTATTTGTATACCCAACAGAAGTATCATCTTAGTATCACTATCCTAGGGTAGAGGCAAATGGAGCAAATCAGTTTGTTCTTTTTGCATTTGATGCTACGGTGGGCATGATCGGGCTTATGGGGACACCATTAGCTCTTGCATGAGTCTCTAGAAAACCACTCAAAAATGGACTGTTACTGTATTTTCGCCGTCATCAGCGGATCAAAACCCAACCAAAGATTCCAAGTCTGCTAGGCCCACCAAATGGCTGAAATTTGTAGCATGTATTCCTGAGATCGTGGGCTCGTTATCCGTTTCCAAGATACAGAGATTCAAAGTTATCCTACTGCTACAAGTAAAAACCCCGGTACGAGGCGAAATCTTAATAATGAATAACTACACAAAATCTCTCAAATTTTAATGGCATATTGTCCCGTCATTTATCCTTATACGTTATCGAGAAACACCTAAAAAAATTGGTTTTCGGCTACCAAAACCCAACCGTGGATTCCGAGACGGCTATAGAAAGAGAATGGTTGTAATTTTTACGATCTATAACTAAGAGCCCGATCTCGAACAACCTTGAAAATTTGCTCCGTATCTTTATTCGTTTCCGAGATACAGAGGTTCAAAGTTTCCCTACTTGCACACGTAAAATAATCACATAACATTCCGTGAAAAGTGTAAAAGCAGTATATAAAGCTACGTAGCACGACGAAATACGCCACATAGAGTCTCCGTTATCATCTGTTAACCCCATGTTGCAGTACTGCAGCACATGCACATTTTTTTCACACATAAATAGTGTACAATTAGTTTTACGTTATTTGAATTTCTCATAAATAAACTATCTACGTTTTACTGACCAAATATTTCTTTTCATGTGAGTTACATAGCCTGCTGCAGCAGGGGAAAGAAGGGAGCCAGTGAGAAAACACTCCTATCGGAGCACAAAAAAGGCGAATATTTTCATGTTTATTTTATAAGACTGACTGAAAAGTGGGATGCAACTGCCTCATTCCTCCTTCCCCAGCACCTTTAAATATTTTCCCAGTAATCGTGGCATTAGAATATATATGTGCTTTTTTAAACAGAGAGAAGAAGACAACGTATGTGGCAAAGAGACGTAAAAGTAATAAATACTGGAAGATAGCAGACAGAGGTTGTGTTGCAGAAGGAGCGAAGGAGACAGTGGCGTTTGAGAGAAAGAGAGGGACATAGTGTCAGTGTAACGTAGTTGACAATGACAGAACAGTGCTAGGATAACATTGAACGAGTCAGGGACAAGGGGAGGAGGGGCGGGGGACGAATAAAGAGAACGAGAAGGAAGAAGTGGGTAATAGCCAGTGATAGAGACAGAACATACGAAAATGACAAGTAGAAAGAGCGAGATAGTGACAGCGAGAAGAGACAGTGGCAATGGGAACGAAAGTATGAGATATTAGCAGTAGAGAGAGCAATAGGGAGACAGTGACACTTTAGTGGTATTAGGAGGAGGAGCAGCTTAGTGTTTAACGTCCAGCCGACAACGATATCATTAGAGACGGAGCACAAGCTCGGATTGGGGAAGGATGGAGAAGGAAATCGACCGTGCCCTTTGCCAGACGAACCATCCCGACATTTGTCTAAATCGATTTAGGGAAATCACGGAAAACATAAGTCAGGTTGCCTAGTGGCTGGTTTTAACCATCTTCCTCCAGAACGTGATCGATTGATTGTTTGATTGAGGAGGGTTAAGGGATTAAACGGTGAGATCAAAAGTCCCCAATTCCAAAGTTGCTCGTGGAGGGGAGAGGATCCGCTAAAAGTGGACGGATGCAGTCAGAGGAGTCAAACTGTAAAACGAGAAAGTTAAAACACACACAGTAGAAGGCATAAAAGGGTAGACCAAACCTAAAATATGGATAAATAGAGGGATAAAGGAACGGTCTTTGCACTAGGGATTGGTCGTGAGTACCAGACAGAGAAAACATGAAGAGAGGCCGCGACCGCAACAACTGTGCCGCTACTCCAGGATTAAAGCAAAACGTATACCGGAAAATAAAAACCACTTTCACGGAGGAAACTGAGGACCATTTGAACCATCCAGGAATCGTCTGCTAATATGAAAGGACTGTGGAACACTATACTTTGTAGGAAGGGAAAAAGAAGGGGACATTCTACCAATATATGGGATGTCGTCAGTCTCCAAACAACAGTAGTCTCCTTGATTGTGCGGAGTTTATTACTGAAGCAGTAGCACGCTAGAGGAGATTCCGCTTTATGGCAGAGAAACATTTGACGTAGATCCGCAGATCTGCAGTTCGAATCATGAAAGGGAATAAGGGGTAAGTATCTTCTTCTGTAGTCAAACGGTCAGTCAGTTCATTCCCTGGGATGCCCACATGACTTGGGAGCCAGAGAGGGTCCTGTTAATGGCTAGCAGCTCTATTGTGAACACAGGACATGATTCCGGCAAAAATACTGTTCTAAGCCAGTAAGGGACGCAAAAGTATTTCCCGCCTTATCTATCGCCTTAGAACCATCAGTGTAGATGTTGGTAGCACCATGGAACTCTGCAAAGATTGAATGTACAAGGTGCCGGAATACCATAGGGGTGACAGAGGCCTTAGGACCATGAAATAGGTCGGTCCTAATCCGTGGTCCAGGTACCATACAAGGGCGAGTGTGTGAGGAAATACAAGGGGCAGACTCCAGTGATTGGAGATGGAGATCCCAAACGCAGGTTCGGTGTGCTAATCACTGTGCCATCTCGCTCGGTTGTAATAGTAGAACGAAAGTAGTAGAGCTATAAGAGTGCCACCATACTTTCCATTGTTGCCAGTTGTATCCAAGACGGTGGCGAATACGCAATCCAAGATGGCGGCCTGTAAGACTTGGAAACAGTGCATGACTTCATCCAAGATGGCGGCTATTACGTCAGCTGATGACACAAGTACCGTTATCCAAGATGGCGAGAAAGAGCCATGTCCCCCTGCCATGCCTCCACTGGCAGGTAGTTCAAATTCCATCAGGACAATGAAACCTATTCCAACCTAAGAAAATGGCAGGAAGATAGTTCATTTGGGCTACCTCCACTAACCTAAGTCATCTGACCGCCATCTCTTCCTAGGGATTGGCAGGAAATTAGAATGTTGGAGGGAATATAGGTCAATTGGGCTATCTCTAGCAACCTAAGAAAATGGTGGGAAAGAAAGGGTACTTGGACTACCTCCACTAACCTAAGTCATGTGACCGCCACCTTGTACAAGGAAATGGTGGGAAGAGTACTCGACCTGCGCTAGATGTAAGTCTTTATTTTGCATGCACAATGTATTTAAACAATTAGAGGCAGTACCATCATCAAGTGTAGCCGCCATGGGATCCAGAGTCCATCTAGAACACAGTACTGCCACCAGAGGGCACTGTCGCCTGTTCCATGACGTAATCCAACATGGCGGGGAAAATGGAAGGAAATAGTGTGTTCACCAGGGGGTCTGAGTCTAGTACACAGTACTGCCACCAGAGGCTGCTGCCATCTATTCTTTGGCATAAGCCAAGATGGCTGTCTGGAGGGGAAAATGACTCAGCCTGTGCTGGGCTGCTGGAGTACTTCCACAATTGCTTGTAAATATAGTACAGCTACCAACATCTAGCACAAATGCACTGATTGGGAGGTATAGTATAGCACTGTACTCGATTGTGGCCAGCTGCTTCCACATTTGGCGAGAATCTGCTTTCTTTTCTGTATATCTGTGTATGTGCAAGTGTCGTCGGCACAGAATGAGAGGGGTTGGGTTGTTTGAGGGAAGAGACCAAACAGCGAGGTGATCAGTCTCATCGGGTTAGGGAAGGATGGGGAAGGAAGTCGGCTGTGCCCTTTCAAAGGAACCATCCTGGCATTTGCCTGGAGCGATTTAGGGAAATCACTGAAAACCCAAATCAGGATGGCCAGACACGGGACTGAACCGTCGTCCTCCCGAATGCGAGTCTAGTGTGCTAACCGGAATGAGAGGTTGTGTCATGACAGCATCGGTAGGACTGACATAAAAAATCCATACAATTGCGTAAAATATGAATATATGGATGGAATATACACCGAAATATGCGGAAATTGAGGAAATACTTGAGTGACTTCTGCTTGACGCAGAACAATTTGTACATGGGAACAGGCTTGCAACAGCAAGAGGTATCTGAGAAAACATCAACGTTGAAGCGAAGGGAACAGTCACTTTTTTGCGTCAAGGCAGCATTCTACTGCATGTCTATTGAGGTAACAGTGATACAGGTAAATTGACTACAGTATTTGACGCTTTTCAGGAAGAGGTCACCTGCATCTGCGAAGGACGATTGGATGGATTGGTCAGTTAAGCTGGAGTTGTAACGAGGTGCGAATTAACATTCTACAGAGAGGGGGGGGGGGGGGGAGTTGCCTCATGTTTAAAGAAGTACAAATATGTAAGGATGCCAAAATTTTTGAGAAAAATTTAAGTAGTGATGAAGAAGGCAGGATGAAGTACTGGTAGCCCAGTTTTCAGTCTATTATATAAACAGGGACATATTCGAATTTTTTGTGTTCCGATCGGAACATGATTCCTCAAGGTAATGTGAGTTCTTATAAAAGACTAAGTCCACATGTGCACTGGACTGTGTTCGAGTCGAAGCTACGTAGCCTTAGATATTTTTCATACGTGGTGGGTTGTTTGTTATGATTTCTCAGATCCACGTAAATGCAGTGTCCTGTTGCTATGAACATTGTAAATCGTTGCACAAAGTACGTTTTCCCTTCCTAGCGAATATTCTAAAAACTCTTTGCAATCAAATCGCATTACTGGTTTGATTCGTGGGTCCAAATATTGAATATGAGAGAGCATAGTTTGTAATTCAGGGCATGTTTCGTAGATAAGCCATTTTCAGTACCTAGCAGGAACCTTGCAAGTGGAAATACAGAGAAATATTTTGAAATCCCTCTGAGAGGTGCAGAGTTATCAGGTAGATGTATCTGTAGATATAGAAATGTCAGAGTGGATCACGTATAACGTCTAGGTATTGAGGATTTGGGCGTAACGATATGAAAGGCGTAGTTATGGAATGTGAGAAACGAAATACACGACATTAGACTCTTAAAGTTTCGGTTCTGTAAGAGGCATGAACGCAGATTATGGTGAGTGGCAGAATCGGTCAGCGAGGCGAGACCCCCTCGCTCATCGAATGCTGGCTGCGGTCTGTCCTCACGACGGCCGCAGTGTTATGCACGTCGCGTGGTCTCCATTGCAACGCGAGACCGTTACGCGGTGGTCCTGGCTGTTAGGCGCGCCTTGTCAACGCGTTCTCTCGCGTTCGCGGTCGGGTGGCGTACATGTATGAGTGGAAGGAGAGCCAGAGAGCGAATTACAGTACACGCTTTTCTCGTTTCTGCGTTTCTTTTAACATTTAACGAGAGTACTGGTACTAGCGGCGCTATAGCGACCGCATGCTACAATTTTAATTTCTCATTCAAATGACCACTCGAAATCCTCTCTCGCGTACCTGCACTCTGTGAATGGGGCTATTACGCTTCCACCAGTGTACTCACGTTGCCATGCGACGTCTGATTGAAATATTTCGTTACTATGTCAACTACAGAGGACGCGTAAATTAACAATTCCGCTTTATTTCTTCAAACACTTTTCTTTGGTTTTCGAATTGGATTAGCTTACCCTGTTTTTCTCGATAAGTGACTGACATCGTACTATTTTACGAGCTGCACTGAAATGGGATGACATTTCTGATTCTTACAAGTCGTTAGTGCTTTACTAAGCTTAACCCTAGATTACTAAACCCTCGTAAAATTTGCAATTGCAGTAGGATATACATACAACAACAAAAAAGTTTTGCATGACCCCGGTTCTCAGAACTCCTGAAGGTAGACGTTGACTGTGGATATTATATCACAGACACTGTCCCTTTGGCTGTTCATAAATGTCACTAAGCCCACCCAAAGATGTAAAAAACCACGCATGAGCAGCACCTATTAGACGGAGAGGGTGTGACAGCCGATCAGTTCCAGTCATTCCAGCAGGAAGGAAGTGCACGGATCGTGTTTTCTGTAGCTCAACCATTCCCAGACGGTCAATGCCGCGGTTCGATCGCGTCCGCATTGTTACTTTGTGCCACAAAGGGCTCTCAATAAGCGAAGTGTCCAGGCGTCTCAGAGTGAAGAAAAATTATGTTGTTCAGACAAGGAGGAGATACAGAGAGACAGTAACTGCCTCGCTCAAGCCGCCCAAGGGCTGCTACTGCAGTGGATAACCGCTCCCTACGAATTATGGCTCGTAGGAACACTGACAGCAAAGCCACCATGTTGAATAATGTTTCTCGTGTAACCACAGGACTTCGTGTTTCGACTCAAACTGTGTGCAATAGGCTGCATGATGCGTAACTCCACTCCCGACGTCCATGGCGAGCTCCATCTTTGCAACCACGACACCACGCAGCGCAGTACAGATGAGCCCAACAATATGCCGAAAGGACTGCTCAGGATTGGCATCACGTACTCTTCACCTATGACTGTCGCATATGTCTTCAGCCAGACAATCGTCAAAGACGTGTTTCGGGGCAACCCAGTCAGGCTGAACGCCCTAGACACACTGTCCAGCGAGTGCAGCAAGGTGGAGGTTCCCTGCTGTTTTGGGGTGGCATTATGTGGCGCTGACGTACGTCGCTGGTGGTCATGGAAGGCGCCGTGACAACTCTACGATACGTGAATGCCATCCTCCGACCGATAGTGCAACCATATCGGTAGGATATTGGCGAGGCATTCGTGTTTATGGACGACAATTCGCGCCCCTATAGTGCACATCTTGTGAATGACTATCTTCATGATAAAGACATCGCTCGAATAGAGTGGCCAGCATGTTCTCCAGACATGAAGCCTATCGAACATGAATAGATTGAAAAGGGCTGTTGATGGACGACGTGACCCACCAAACCACTCTGAGGGATCTACGTCGAATCGCCATTGAGGAGTGGGACAATCTGGACCAACAGTACCTTGATGAACTTGTGGATAGTATGCCACGATGAATACAGGCATGCAAGAGGACGTGCTACTGGGTATTAGAGGCACCGGTGTGTACAGGAATCTGGACCAGCACCTCTTAAAGTCTCGGCGTATGGTGGTACAACATGCAATGTGTGGTTTTTATGAGCAATAAAAAGGGTGGAAATGATGTTCATGTTGATCTCTTTTCCAATTTTCTGTACATGTTCCGGGACTCTCGGAACAGAGGTGATGAAATACTTGTTTTGATGTGTGTAAAACAGGACATTGGTACTTATTTGTTATCTAGCAAGACATCGGACATCTAATGATTGTAATGAACTAATGCATAACCTACAAATAGTAGCTATCTTTGATTAAAACGATAAGTGATAAACTTTACGATAGTTTGGTAGCAAATGTAACATTTTCCCCCTTTAGTGTTCTATTGCTACACTTTAATTTTTAGTGTAAGTAATTCTTAATGGGCCCTGATTTGGAAAGTTATTCCCTTCCATGTATTTAGTTTTGGCCCAAGCAATTAATTTAGGCTCGCAGTCTGACTACAGCATGAGAAAGGAAAGTCACCTGTGCCGTCCACACTTACCTTAAGGGTCCAATGGTTAATATTAGGCACAGCAAAAAAGAATTGAAGTGAAGTTAAACTGAAAAATTATCTCTAATATTTCAACAATAATGAATGTGTTGCGGCAACTCGACTTATAGTCATTTACTGTGCTATTAGGATGTGGACCCATATCTGTAATTATAACAGTCAAATATGACGTCTCGAACTTAATATATACAGCACACAAATCGTGAAATGTGGCAGTTACTGGAGGCAGGCTACGTTCTGCAACACGTTCTGTAGAATGCAAGTCCTGCAAATCCTCCTAAATAGCAAATAATTGACCAGTGAAATTGAAATGAAAGTATTAAGGTACCACTTGACTTTCGTGAACCAAATCAACACGATGTACGCATTCTTCAGTGCATGACCAACACATGGCAGATACGTAATAACTGATTAACGAAATAGTATCACAGATTTGCACTGCCTGCACACAACCCTGTTTTACACGAAACCAGCTCAGAAAACAGCAGCTCAGCGACCACTCACACCCAGCATCAAAGCTCACCTGGCCTTTGCCACACTGCCACACAACAGAGTAATGTACAGTAGACTCTCGATTATCCGATCTTCGGTTACCCGACCTTCTGTGTTGTCCGGCCCTTTCACCGCTCCAGCCGAGCGCCAGCCGACGACAGGTCAGTGACTAACGTGTTGTTTGTTGATACTCCGTTCATTGTCGCCGTCTGCTAATCCTCACTCCTCAGTGCTAACTTAGATCTGTAGCGGAGTAGACGTGTTGCACTTTGTTTATTGTAAAAATTTGCGGTGATAGCTTCAAAACGGAAAAAGGTGGTCGTTTCAATGGAATAAAAACTTAAAGCTTTGAAAAGAACAGATAATGGTGTAACTTTATTACAAGTGGCGCAAGATTATAACGTCGGGAAAACAACAGTTGGAGACTGGAAAAGGAACCGCAATGAAATTGAGAAGTGATGTTCTCAGTGAGCAACCTCGGCTGTTTTGGAAGATCGGAAAACCATGAAAAAATGTGATTATGAAAAAGTATGAGAAGCTTTATTCCTATGGTTTACTCAGCATAAAGTAAAGGTGTACCCATGTCGGGACCTATTTTGCAGGAAAAAGCCTTAAAGTTTCGTAACGAACTAAACGGAGCTAAACCTGATTTCACAGCTAGTGTAGGCTGGCTCGATATATGGAAGAAAAATTACGGAATTCGGCAACTTAATGTCTGTGGTGAAAAGCTTTCAGCAAATTTTGAAGCTGTTCAATTGTTTAGGAATAAACTTCACAAGGTATTGGACAAGGAAAACTTAACAGGCGATCAAATTTTTAACTGCGACGAGACGGTCTCAATTACAAAATGTTACCGGTAAAAACATTAGCGTCAATGGCCGAAAAGGCAGCGCCAGGCTACAAACGTAGCAAAGAAAGAGTGACAATTCTTGCATGCAGTAACGCCATAGCAAATTTGAAAATGAAACTGTCTATGATAGGTAAGCCAAAAACACCGAGAGCATTTAAAAATGTTTCTAAAAATGCTTTACCGGTGAAATATTACAACCAAAAAAGTGCTTGAATGAGCTCAGACACTTTTAAAGAATGGTTTTTTAATGAGTTCGTGCCACAAACTGAAAAGTTTTTGAAAGCCAACAACTTTCCCCGCAAAGCAGTGTTGCTTCTAGGCAATACCACTTGTCATGCTAATGAAGATGAACTTCAAGATCAAGATATAAAGGCCATGTTTTCGCCTGCAAATGTTACATCCTTATGTCAGTCTGTGGACCAAGGGACCTTAGAGACACTAAAGAGAAACTACCGCAGAAACTTGCTTTCCTCTTTAATTAATGCTACGGGCAAGGGAGAAGACATGCTAGAGCAGTTGTGCCGTATTAATTTGAAAGACGTTGCTTATGACATGGCCCAATCTTGGGAGAGTGTTGGACCAAATAGAACTGCAAATTCCTGGAAAATTTTGCTACAGGCAAATCAAGAAAATTCTCCAGATGATGAAAATCTACAGCAGCACACCGAACCAGAAAATACTACTTGCTTTCATTGTTACGAAACGTTCCAGGAGGTGCTGACGCCACAGAAGATGACATAAATGAATGGATTGTCCAAGATGAAGAATTTGAAGTGACAGATGAAGAAATAGCCGACGTGGTAAACGAAAAAAAAGAATACGAAGAAGCGCATGTAGTGGAGGAAAGTGCGCCCAAGATTTCTCACAACGGAGGGCACAAGGCCTTAGAAACTGCTTTAAAATATGTAGAACAACTGAAGGAAACACGTCTACCGAGGTTTTACTTCTAAAGAGACTACATGATTTAGCGGCAAACAAAACGGCAAACAGCAGTCAAATAAAAGACATTTACTAACTTCTTCACTCAGTAAATATCTATTCAGTCTAATCTGATTTGCATTCTATTAAATGTTTAACCCATTTGGCCTACTTTAGTTTATTTTTTGTGTTTTTTTGTATTATTTTCCGTGTTATCCTAACTTCCCGCTTATCCGATCTTGCCACTACCGCTTTAGGTCGGATTATCGAGACTCTGCTGTATTTGAAATCTGGTCACAGAATACTCCTTGAGTGACCAGCGCGTCCAATAGTTTCCACATGCGGAAATGTTGACCACACTTCTCGTAAACTTATCAGGTAAAACCCACAAAGATAACCAGTGTTTGTAGTCGATACTGGGTACAGATTGGTTGGTCGATTTGGGCAAGAGGACCGAACAGCGAGGTCATCGGTCCCATCGGATAAGGAAAGAAAGTCGGCCGTGCCCTTTCAAAGGAACCATCCCGGCATTTGCCTGAAGTGATTTAGGGAAATCACGGAAAACCTAAAGCACGATGACCGGAAGCGGATTTGAACCGTCGTCCTGCCGAATGCGAGTCCAGTGTGCTAACCACTGCGGCACCTCGCTCGGTACTTGGTATAGAATTATCTTTGTAGCAATGCTGCGAAGTAGTAAAAATACATGAAAATTAAAAGTGAGCATTGAAAGTGGCAGTTTAACAGCCAGCTTTAAAAGTATCCCAGCTTCACCGATTAAATTCGAGAAAAAATTATTTTAAAATAGGGAGATGTGACCCATCCAGGTCCTTTACGAGCACTCTTCTAAATTTCTGCACAATCGACGTTTGACACTTAGTGGACCCAAGACTACTGAAGCCATAGTCACTGAAGAAACGTAGCCTTGTAATAAACAATTCTGAATGTACACCTTTACTCCGCAGGGCAGACTGCGGTGTGCGGAACAGGGCTTCTTGTGTACCACTGTCACTTCTCTCATTTCCTGTTCAGTCGCAAGTGGTTCGCGGATAGAACGATTGCCTATAAGCCCCCGTGTGCACTCGAATCTCCCTCATTTTATCTCTGCGAGATATACCTAGGAGAAAGCAATATATTAGTTGACTCTTCTAGGAAAGAACGCTCTCGGAACTTTATCAAGAAGCCGCAGTGTGACGCGGAGCACCTTTGTTGCAGCGTCTCCCTCTGGAGTTAGTTGATCACCTCTGTGACGCTTTTGCGCATACTAAGTGAGCCTCTAACGAAACGCACCGCTCATTTTTGGACCTCCTCTGTCCTCTATCAGTCCTGTCTGCGGGCCGCGCGGTTACAAGCACCACGCCATGGATAGGGGCCCCTCTCGCCGGAGGTGCGAGTTCTCCCCCGCGCATCGGTGTGCGTGTTGGTCTTAGCTTAAGTTAGTTTAAATAGTGTGTAAGTCTGAGGACCGATGACGTCAACAGTTGGTCGATAAGGAATTCACATACACACACACATTTTTCCTGTCTGCGGATGCCATACTCACGAGCAGAATTCAAGTATTGGTAGAGAGAGTGCTTTGTAAACTACTTCCTTTGTTGATGGACTTCATTCCCTAGGATTCTTCCAATCAGTCTGCCTTACTCGCGATTAACGTTATGCGACAGTTCCATTTAAAATCGCTAGGTACGCGTACTCCTAGGTATTTCATGGCAGTACCTCTTTCCACTGATGGTGCTGCAGTTGTGCAATCATACAGTAAAGGGTCTTTCTGTCTATGAATTCGCAGTACGTTACATTTGTTTATGTCGAGGGTTAATTACCGATCCCTGCACCAGTCATCCATTCTCTGCAGATCTGCCGGCATTTCGCTACAATGTTGCACCGTTGCTGCTACTGTGTATACAGGAGCAACATCCACACCATACACAAATAGCCTCATGGAACTTGCGACGTTATCTACTAGGCCATTTACTTATATTGTGGAAAGTAATAGTCCTCTAACACTCCCTTGGGGCACAGCCGAAGTTACTTTTACGTCTGAAATTTCTCTCCATGTAGAACAACATGCTATGCTTTCTCTGCTAGAAGCTCTTCAGTAGAGTCGTAGAGTCGTACGATGGTTGCCCAGAAAGTAATGCAACTCATTTTTTTCTTCAACAATTTTTTATTGAACGTAATGAGAATGGTGTTTTATCTACACACCCTACTTTTTCACGTCATCTCCATCCCATTTTACGGCCTTCCTGCAGCGCAAAACAAGGGCCTTTCGGTACTAATCCTTCTCCTGGAGGCGGAGCCTGTGCTTCATTGTGCGAATCACCTTCTCATCGTCCCCAATATGTGTAAAGTGGCATCCTTTTATGGTCCAAACAAGTCCGAGTGGGCTATGTCAGGGCTGTAGAGTGAATGGGGTAACACTGTCCAACTCTGTTTTCCGATATGTTCAGCAGTCCTCGGACTTGTGTGGGGCCGTGTTGCAGCGAAACATCTCCTGGGTTGCTGTGACGCCGAGGTCGGCGGAAGCGATTCTTGAGTTGTGTTAATGTGTTGACATATGCTTCTGAATCAATGAGACCGCCTCTTGGTATCTTATCAATGAGAATTGCACATTCAGAGCATCAGAACATCGCGATCATGACCTTACTGGCGATAGCAATTACTTTAAATTTTTTTCTTCTGTGGGGAGTGGGAACGACGCCATTCCATCGGCTGTCGTTTTGTTTCGGGCTCAAAATGGTGAACCCAGGTTTCCTCACCTGTCACAATCCGGGACAAGAAGGCCTCTCCCTCAGCTTCAAAACGTTGCAACAAATCGAGACAAATGTTCTCTTTGCGATTTGTGATCCACCTTTAGACACTGCGGGACCCATCCTGCACACTTTTGAATATCCAAGAGTGTGGATAATTGCATCCACACTTCCTTTGCTGGTTGACAGACGCAGCGCCAACTGCCGAGTTGTAATGCAGCTCGCTGCAACATGTGAGGTGTGACAGTCGTGGATGGTCTCCCCAACCGATGCAAATCGTCGAACTCCGCCGAACCGCCTCCTCATGACCTCACCCACCGTGCCCAGCGACTAACTTTACTTTTGTCGACAGCAGATGCTCCATAGACTTAACACAGGCGTTTGTAAATACTCCCCACAGTTTCTTTCTCTACAGTGATAAATTCAATGTCGGCATGTTGCTTTTAACGTACATCACCTGAAGACGCCATTTTGAAACTGACATGGAGCTACGCTACCCGTCGGAAGTGACGGAAACTTGGCGCGCTCACTGAGGAGACTTCAGATAATATGTACGTAATGTTTCTCATTCGCAGCATTGTTTCCGGATGAGAAAAAAAATGCGGTGCATCACTTTCTGGGCAACCTTCGTGTTTTGTTCACTACGCAGCAGTGCGGAACTGTATTAGATGACTTCCTGAAGTTAAGGAACACGGCATCTACCTGGGCCCTGTATCTACTGCTTTCTGGGCTTAGGGGGATAACGGATAGAGTAGGGTTTCACAAGGACGTTGTTAGTGGAACACGTGTCCATTCTTACAGGAGAGCGTTTATGACTAGCAGAGACACAAAAATCACAATCGAGGTTTTACTAGGCAAAAATCTAAAAATTTGCTAGATACAATATACGTTAACACATGATTATTTGTAGTCACACTTCTCGAAACAGAAGCTGCTGCGTTGTGTACGTTCCTCCGTTATCTCTCCAAGTGTAAAACAGGAGTTCATTTGAAGTGAAGAAAAGTCGGTGTAGTTGAATAATAGGCGCGCTTATCATCAGCCTGTATACATGTTACACACTTTTCTGTGTATCCACACTGTTGTTGTTGTGGTCTTCAGTCCAGAGACAGTTTGATGCGGCTCTCCATGCTACTCTGTCCTGTCCAAGCTTCTTCATCTCCCAGTACCTACTGCAACCTACATCCTTCTGAATCTGTTTAGTATATTCATCTCTTGGTCTCCCTCTACGATTTTTACCCTCGACGCTGCCCTCCAATACTAAATTGGTGATCCCTTGATGCCTCAGAACATGTCCTACCAACCGATCCCTTCTTCTTGTCAAGTTGTGCCACAAATTTCTTTTCTCTCCAATTCTATTCAATATTTGCTCATTAGTTACGTGATCTACCCATCTAATCTTCAGCATCCTTCTGTAGCACCACATTTCGAAACCTTCTATTCTCTTCTTCTCTAAACTATTTTTCGTCCACGTTTCACTTCCATTCAAGGCTACACTCCATACAAATAGTTTCAGAAACGACTTCCTGACACTTACATCTATTCTCGATGTTAACAAATTTCTCTTCTTCAGAAACGCTTTCCTTGCCATTGCCAGTCTACATTTTATATCCCCTCTACTTCGACCTTCATCTGTTATTTTGCTCCCCAAATAGCAAAACTCCTCTACTACTTTAAGTGTATCATTTCCCATTATCCTCGTTTTGCTTATTTTGATGTTCACCTTATATCCTCCTTTCAAGACGCTATCCATTCCGTTCAACTGCTCTTCCAAGTCCTTTGCTGACTCTGACAGAATTACAATGTAATCGGCGGACCTCAAAGTTTTTATTTCTTCTCCATTGATTTTAATACCTACTCCAAATTTTTCTTTTGTTTCCTTTACTGCTTGCTCAATATACAGCTTGAATAACATCGGGGAGAGGCTACAACCCTGTCTCACTCCCTTCCCAACCGCTGCTTCCCCTTCATGCCCCTCGACTCTTATAACTGCCATCTGGTTTCTGTACAAATTGTAAATAGCCTTTCGCTACCAGTATTTTACCCCTGCCACCTTCAGAATTTGAAATAGAGTATTCCAGGCAACATTGTCAAAAGCTTTCTCTAAGTCTACAAATGCTAGAAACGTAGGTTTGCCTTTCCTTAAGCTATTTTCTAAGATACGTCGTAGTGTCAGTATTGCCTCACGTGTTCCAACATTTCTACGGAATCCAAACTGATCTTCCCCGAGGTCGGCTTCTATCAGTTTTTCCATTCGTCTGTAAAGAATTCCCGTTATTATTTTGCAGCTGTGACTTATTAAACTGATAGTTCGGTAATTTTCACATCTGTCAACAACTGTTTTCTTTGGGATTGGAATTATTATATTCTTCTTGAAGTCTGAGGGTATTTCACCTGTCTCATATATCTTGCTCGCCAGAAGATAGAGTTTTGTCAGGACTGGCTCTCCCTAGGCAGTCAGTACTTCCAATGGAATGTTGTCTACGCCTTGTTTCGACTCAGATCTTTCAGTGCTCTGTCAAACTCTTAACGCAGTATCGTATCTCCCATTTCATCTTCATCTACATCCTCTTCCATTTCCACAATATTGTCCTCAAGTACATCGCCCTTGTATTGACTCTCTATATACTCCTTCCACCTTTCTGCTTTCCCTTCTTTGCTAAGAACTGGGTTTCCATCTGAGCTCTTGATATTCATGCAAGTGGCTCTCTTTTCTCCAAAGGTCTCTTTAATTTTCCTGTAGGCAGTATCTAACTTGCCCCTAGTGAGATAAGTCTCTACATCCTTACATTTGTCCTCTAGCAAGCCCTGCTTAGCCATTTTGTACTTCCTGTCGATCTCATTTTTGACACGTTTGTATTCCTTTTTGCCTGATTCATTTACTGCATTTTTATATTTTCTCCTTTCATCAATTAAATTCAATATATCTTCTGTTACCCAAGTATTTCTACTAGCCATCGTGTTTTTACCTACTTGATCCTCTGCTACCTTCACTACTTCATCCCTCAGAGCTACCCATTCTTCTTCTACTTTACTTCTTTCTCCCATTCCTGTCAATTGTTCCCTTATGCTCTCCCTCAAACACTGTACAACCCCTGGTTCTTTCCGTTTATCCAGGTCCCGTCTCCTTAAATTCCCACCTTTTTGCAGTTTCTTCAGTTTTAATCTACAGTTCATAACCAATAGATTGTGGTCAGAGTCCACATCTGCCCCTGGAAAAGTTTTACAATTTAAAACCTGCTTCCCAAATCTCTGCCTTACCATTATGTAATCTATCTGATACCTTCCAGTATCTCCAGGATTCTTCCATGTATACAGCCTTCTCTTGCGATTCTTCAACCAAGTGTTAGCTATGATTAAGTTATGCTCTGTGCAAAATTCTGCCAGACGGCTTCCTCTTTTATTTCTCTCCCCCAATCCATATTCACCCACTATGTTTCCCTTTCTCCCTTTTACTACTCTCGAATTCCAGTCACCCATGAGTATTAAATTTTCGTCTCCCTTCACTACCTGAATAATTTCTTTTATTTCATCATACATTTTATCAATTTCTTCATCATCTGCAGAGCTCGTTGGCATATAAACTTGTACTACTGTGGTAGGCATGTACTTCGTATCTATCTTGGCCACAATAATGCGTTCACTATGCTGTTTGTAGTAGCTTACCCGCACTGCTAATTTTTTATTCAATATTAAACCTACTCCTGCATTACCCCTATTTGATTTTGTATTTGTAACCCTTTATTCACGTGACGTATTTATAACCCTGTATTCACCTGACCAGAAGTCTTGTTCCTCCTGCCACCGAACTTCACTAATTCCCACTATATCCTCCCTTAACCTATCCTATTTTCTTTTTAAATTTTCTAACCTACCTGCCCGATTAGGGGATCTGACATTCCACGCTCCGATCCGTAGAATGCCATTTTTCTTTCTTCTGATAACGACGTCTTCTTGAGTAGTCCCCGCCCGGAGATCCGAATGGGGGACTATTTTACCTCCGGAATATTTTACGCAAAAGGACGCCATCATAATTTAACCATACAGTAAAGCTGCATGCCCTTGGGAAAAATTACGGCTGTAGTTTCCCCTTGCTTTCAGCCGTTCGCAGTACCAGCACAGCAAGGCCGTTTTGGTTATTGTTACAAGGTCAGATCAGTCGATCATCCAGACTGTTGCCGCTGCAACTACTGAAAAGGCTGCTGCCCCTCTTCAGGAACCACACGTTTGTCTGGCCTCTCAACAGATACCCCTCCGCTGTGGTTGCACCTACGGTACGGCCATCTGTATCGCTGAGGCACACAAGTCTCCCCACCACCGGCAAGGTCCATGGTTCATATTTCATATTTAGCTGTTTTGTGACTGTATATTTTTCAAAATTGATCGTTTCACGCTATCCTTTCTTCACAGATCTGCCTTTCTGTAATCTTTAAACTAATTAACCTTCAGACATAGATTGTAGCCGGCCGCGGTGGTCTCGCGGTTCTAGGCGCGCAGTCCGGAACCGTGCCACTGGTACGGTCGCAGGTTCGAATCCTGCCTCGGGCATGGATGTGTGTGATGTCTTTAGGTTAGTTAGGTTTAAGTAGTTCTAAGTTCTAGGGGACTAATGACCACAGCAGTTGAGTCCCATAATGCTCAGAGCCATCTGAACCATAGATTGTACGCAAATGTAGTGGTTTACAGATAAATAAAGATCTTGATGGGTGGTAGAACAGAAAGATCTCCGTATTTTAAAATCATTTTTAGTCGTTAACCCGTCCGAGCTAGGGTAGTTCTCGTCATAGCGGAAACAAACAGTAGTGGCGCTATGGCCTAGGAGGCTCCGAGGCACAGGCTCCGCCGACTAACATGAAAGGATTTTCTGAAAAAATGGTTCAAGTGGCTCTGAGCACTATGACTTAACTTCTGAGGTCATCAGTCTCCTAGAACTTAGAACTAAATAAATCTAACTAACCTAAGGACATCACACACATCGAAGTCCGAGGTGGGATTCGAACCTGCGACAGTAACGGTAACGCAGTTCCAGACTGTAGCACCTAGAACTGCTCGGCCACTCCAGCCGGAGGGTTTTCTGACTCTGCCATAGCGGCATCTTTCCACGACGTGCGTGAGTGTCTCAAATGTATCAACTGACTGTAGATGAGTACATCTACATCTACATCTACGTGACTACTCTGCTATTCACAACAAAGTGCCTGGCAGACGGTTCAATGATCCACCTTCAAGCTATCTCTCTCTACCGTTCCACTCTCGAACGGCGCTCGGGAAAAACGATCACTTAAATTTTTCTGTGCGAGCCCTGATTTAATTTTATCGTGATGATCGTTTCTCCCTATGTAGGTGGGTGCCAACAGAATGTTTACGCAATCGGAGGAGAAAACTGGTGATTGAAATTTCATGAGAAGATCCCGTCGCAACGAAAACGCCTTTGTTTTAATGATTGCCACTCCAATAGACGTATCGTCTGTGACACTGTCTCCCCTATTTCGCGATAACACAACACGAGCTAACCTTCTCGTTACTTTTTCGATGTCATCAGTCAGTTCCACCTGATGCGGATCCCACACCACACAGAAATACTCCAGAATAGGGCGGACATGCGTGGTGAAAGCAGTCTCATTAGTAGACCTGTTGCAACTTCTAAGTGTTCTGCCAACGAATGGCAGTCTTTGGTTTGCTCTACCTACAACATTATCTGTGTGATCGTTCCAATTTAGATTATTTGTAACTGTAATCCCTAAGTATTTAGTTGTACTTACACGCTTCAGATTTGTGTGACTTATTGCGTAATCGAAATGTAGTGCATTTTTTTTTCTTTATTCAGGGTCAATAGCCTCTTTTCGCACCATACAGATATCGTATCTAAATCATTTTGCAATTCGTTTGGGTCGTCTGATGACTTTATAAGACGGTGAATGACAGCATCATCTGCAAACAGTCTACGCCGGCTACTCAGATTGTCTCCCATGTCTTTAATATAAATCAGGACCAATGGAAGGCCTATAACAATACCTTGTGGAACGCTCGATATTACTTCTGTTGTACTCGATGACTTTTCATCTATCACCGCAAACTGTGACCTTTCTGATAGAAAATCAAGAATCCAGTCGCACAACTGAGGCGATATTCCATAAGCACACCGTTTGGTTAGGAGACGCTTGTGAGGAACGGTGTCGAAAGCCTTCTGGAAATCTAAAAATATGGAATCAATTTGACACCCTCTGTCGATAGCACTAACTACTTCATGAGTATAAAGAGCTAGTTGTGTTTCACAAGAACGATATTTTCTGAATTCGTGCTGCCCATGTGTCAATAAATCGTTTTCTTCCAGGTACTTCATAATGTTCGTATACAGTATATGTTCCAAAATCCTACTGCAAATCGACGTTAGTGATATAGGCCTGTAATTCAGCGGATTACTCCTCCTTCCCTTTTTGGGTATTTGTGACTTGAGCAGTTTTCCAGTCTTTAGGTACGGATCTTTCTGTGAGAGAGTGGTCGTATATAATTACTAAATATGGAGCTATTTTATCAGCGTACTCTGAGAGGAACCCGACTGGTATACAATGTGGACCGGAGGCCCTGACTGTTAATTGATTTAAGCTGCTTTGTTACACCGAGGATATCTACTTCTATGTTTCTCATCGTGGCAGGTGCTCTTGATTGGAATTCAGGAATATTTACTTCGTCTTCTTTGGTGAAGGAGTTTCGGAAAACCGTGTTTAATAACTCTGCTTTAGTGGCACTCTCATCAGTGACTACATCGTTGCTCTCCCGCAGTGACGGTATTGATTATGTCTTGCAACTGGTGTGCTTTATGTATGACCAGAATCTCTTTGGGTTTTCTGCCAGATTCCGAGACGGAGTTTCGTTGTGAAAATTATTTATGGCATTTCGCATTGAAGTACGCACTATATATTCGAACTTCTGTAAAACTTTGCCAATCTTGGGGATTTTCGTTCTTTTAAATTGGGCATGTTTTTTCGTCGCTTCTGCAACAGCGATCTGAACCCTTTTGTGTACCATGGGAAATCAGTACCATCACTTATTAATTTATGTGCTATACATTTCTCAGTTGAAGTCGATACTATCCCTTTGAAATCATTCCACAGCTTCCACAACCTTACATGATCAGATTGGGAGGAGTGAAGACTGTCTCTTAAAAATGCGTTAAGAGCTTTTTATCAGCTTTTTTAAATAGATATCTTTTGCATTTCTTTTTGATGGTTGTAGGTCTTACGGTACTGAGCCTAGCAGCAACTGCCTTGTGGTTGTTAATCCCTGTATTCGTCACAATACTCACTATTTGTCCAGGATTATTTGTTGCTAAGAGGTCAAGTATGCTTTCTCAACCATTTACTTTTCGAGTGGGCTCATGAACTAATTGTTCAAAATAAATTTCTGAGAAATCATTCAGTACAATTTCGGATGACGTTTTATGCCTGCTGCCGGTTCAAAAATGGTTCAAATGGCTCTGAGCACTATAGGACTTAATTTCTGAGGTCATCAGTCCTCTAGAACTTAGAACCACTTAAACCTAACTAACCTAAGGACATCACACACAACCATGCCCGAGGCGGGATTCCAACCTGCGACCGTAGTGGTCGCACGGTTCCAGACTGTAGCGCCTAGAACAACTCTGCCCTGCCGCCGGCTTTAAACGCATAATTTTTCCAGCATATCAAGGGTAGATTAAAGTCACCACCGACTATAATTATGTGAGTGGGTTACCTATGTGAAATGAGACTCAAATTTTCTTTGAACTGCTCAGCAACTATATCTACTGAGTCGATGGTCAGTAAAACGATCCAATTAATAGTTTAGTCCGATAGACAAGTATAACCTCTACCCATACTGTTTCGCACTATCTACTTCAATTTCACTACAAGGCAAACTACTTCTGACAGCAATAAATACTCCACCACCAACTACATTTAATCTATCCGTTCTGAACACTGTTAGATCATTTGAAAAAATTTTGGCTGAACTTATTTCCGACTTCAGCCAGCTTTCTGTAGCTATAACTATTTGAGCTTCAGTGCTTTCTATTAGGGCTTGGAGATCAGGTTCTTACCCAACACCTGCCCCCCCCCCCCCCTCTTTTAGACAGACGCACATTCCGTGGTATCCTGAGACCGTCTAACTTAAAAAACCTCCCACGCAGCCTCCGCTACCCATTTCCTGTGTTTAGTGGACTCCTTACCTTTTAAGCAGAACCCGAAAACCTACCACCCGGCGGCACAAGTCAAGGAATCTGCAGGCTACACGGTCACTGAACCTCCTGAGCCTCTGATTCAGGCCCTCCACCCGGCTCTGCAACAAATGACTACTGTCTATTCTCTCGACGATGCTGCAGATGGTGAGCTCGTAAGCAAGATAGCGGTCCTTACGTTTCCGCTAGCCGCCCGAAATGAGAGAGAATCTCTTCCGATCCAAAGCGACACACGTCATTGGTACCGACATGAGCCACCACCTGCAGTTGGCAGCACACTGTACTCTTCATGGCATCTGGAAGCACCCTTTCCACATCTGGAATGACTCCCACCAGAATGCACATGGAGTGGACACTGGCTTCCTTTCCCTCCCTGGCAGCCGTGTTCCTAAGGGGCACCATTACACGCCTAACGTTGGAGCTTCCAACTAGCAACAAACCCACCCTTTGCGAATGTCCAGCCCTTGTTTGCTGAGAACAGTGTGGTCGATTGCACGCGGCTTAGGGACTTCGTCAGCCACAGGTAATGACAGAAACGTGTCCGTCAAACGAACTGGGGAGGCCCTACAATCGGCCCCTTGGAAAGTCTTTCACTGCCTGCCAGTCTTAGAACTGATCTCCCTCTCGACCCAAGTGAGGGGTCAACGTCAGTGCAGGCAGTACCCAGGGTGGTCACAGCAGTGGACCGATCAGAGGAAATGTAGGATGTGCTCGACGTCCCTCTCATCCTCCGCCCCCTCCCCCACAGTCCCACAGTGATGCCTCTTGGCAGCTGCCTCAAGCTGTGTGACAGAAGCCAACGCAGCCTGGAGCTGTGAGCGAATGGTCACCAACTCAGCTCGCATCTGCATACAGCAATCACATTTCCTAGCCATTTTATTTATTTATTTGTTTATTTATTGTTCCTTGGGACCACGTTAAGGAGAAGTCTCCATGGTCATGGAACGAGTCAATACATGAAATTATAACATGATTGTAGAAACAGATAAAATGAAATATAAGAAACATATTCAGTTGTAGATTGTACAAACAGATAAAATGAAATATAAGAAACATATTCAGGTGACAAGTCGTTAGTTTAAATAAAGAAAATCAAGAATGTAACACTGGAATTTGCTTAATTTTTTATCTCTTCCAGAAGCTCCTCGACAGAATAGAAGGAGTGAGCCATGAGGAAACTCTTCAGTTTAGACTTAAAAGTGTTTAGGCTACTGCTAAGATTTTTGAGTTCTTCTGGTAGCTGATTGAAAATGGATGCAGCAGAATACTGCACTCCTTTCTGCACAAGAGTGAAGGAAGTGCATTCCACATGTACATTTGATTTCTGTCTAGTATTAACTGAGTGAAAGCTGCTAACTCTTTGGAATAAGCTAACATTGCTAACAACAAACGACATTAAAGAAAATATATACTGTGAGGGCAATGCCAAAATTCTCAGATTATTGAATAGGGGTCGACAAGAGGTTTTCGAACTTACACCACACATAGCTCGAACAGCCCGTTTTTGAGCCAAAAATACCCTTTTTCAGTCAGAAGGATTACCCCAAAAAATAATACCATATGACATAAGCGTATGAAAATATGCGAAGTAGACTACTTTTTGTGTTGAAATGTTACTTATTTCAGATACTGTTCTAATGGTAAATAAAGCGGCATTTAGTTTCTGAACAAGATCCTGAACATGGGCTTTCCACAACAGCTTACTATCTATCCGAATGCCTAGGAACTTGAAATGTTCCGTCTCGCTTATAATATACCCATTGTGTCTGATTAAAATATCAGTTCTTGTTGAATTGTGAGTCAGAAACTGTAAAAACTGAGTTTTACTGTGATTTAGCATCAAATTATTTTCCACAAGCCATGAACTTATTTCATGAACTACATTATTTGATAATGTTTCAATATTACACACAAGATCCTTCACTACCAAGCTGGTGTCATCAGCAAAACAGAAATATTTTTGAATCACCTGTAATACTAGAAGGCATATCATTTATATAAATAAGAAACAGCAGTGGCCCCAGCACAGACCCTTGGGGAACGCCCCATTTAACAGTGCCCCATTGGGATGAACATCACTACTACTCTCAATATTGCAGAGAATTACCTTCTGCTGTCTGTTCTTAAAGTAAGAGGCGAACCAATTGTAAGCTACTCCCCTTACTCCATAATGGTCCAATTTCTGGAGTAATATTTTGTGGTCAACACAGTCAAAAGCCTTCGTTAAATCAAAGAAAACACCTAACGTTCGCAACCTTTTATTTAATCCGTCCAAAACCTCACAGAGAAAAGAGACTATAGCATTTTCAGTTGTTAAGCCATTTCTAAAACCAAACTGTACATTTGACTGCAAATTATGTGAATTTAAATGCTCCAGTAACCTTGTATATACAACCCTCTCGATGACTTTATCAAACACCGATGGCATAGAAATAGGTCTATAATTGTCAACATTATCCCTGTCTCCCTTTTTATAATGCGGCTTCACTACTGAGTACTTTAATTGGTCAGGAAACCGACCACTCCTAAAGGAAAAGTTACAGATATGGCTAAGTACTGGGCTAACATACATGGAACAATACTTCAGTATTCTGCTAGATACCCTGTCATATCCATGAGAGTTATTGGCCTTTAGTGATTTAATTATTAACTCAATCTCCCTCTTGTCAGTATCATGGAGGAGCATTTCAGGTAACAGTCTTGGAACACTATTATCTATAAGCGCTATATGATTACCTGTTGGAACTGGGTTCCTATTTAGTTCACCTGCTATATTCAGAAAGTGATTATTAAATACTGTACATACATGTGACTTATCAGTAACACCGACATTCCCACTACGCACTGATTCTATATCCTCTACCTGTCTCTGCAGACCAGCCACTTCCTTTACGACTGACCATATGGTTTTAATTTTATCCTGAGACTTAGCTATTCTATCTGCATACCACATACTTTTTGCCTTCCTAATAACTATTTTAATAACCTTACAATACTGTTTGTAATGGGCTGCCGCATTTAGATTGTGGCTGTTTCTAACGTTTGGATATAATTGCCACTTTGTTCTACCAGATATTCTAATGCCTTTAGTCAGCCACCCAGGCTGCCTGTTTGTGCAAGTACCCTGTTTTGAACGTTCTAACAGAAAGCAACTTTCAAAGAGCACGAGAAAAGTCTTGAGGAAAGCATTATTTTTATCGTCTACTGTATCAGCACTATAAACATCTTGCCACTCTTGTTCCTTGATAAGGTTTACAAAAGTGTCTACAGCAACTGGATCAGCTTTCCTAAAAAGTTGGTAACTATATTTAACATGTGTTGCAGCACAAAAAATCTTTTAGACTTAAAATTTGTGCATCATGATCTGAAAGGCCATTCACCATTTTGCTAACAGAATGCCCTTCTAGTAATGAGGAATGAACAAAAATATTGTCTATGGTTGTTCTACTCTTCCCTTGCACTCTCGTTGGAAAGAATACGGTTTGCATAAGATTATATGAATTAAGCAGGCCTACCAGCATCCTTTTCCTTGCACAATCACTTATACAATTAATATTGAAGTCACCACATATAACTAACTTTTTGTATTTTCTATAAAGTGAACCAATAACCTCCTCTAGCTTTAGCAAAAATGTTGTGAAATCGGAGTCTGGGGATCTATAAATAACAACAGTAAGAAGTTTAGCTCCACTAAATTTAACCACACCTGCACAACATTCAAACACCTTTTCAGTGCAGTACTTTGAAACATCAATTGACTCAAATGGGATACCGTTTGCTACTCCCCCACACCGCAAATAGCTCCTAGAAAAGCTGCCAGCCAACCTGTAACCTGGTAAAGGAAGCCTCTGAATTATCTCCTTTTTAAAGAAGTGCTCAGATATACAGATAATTTCAGAGTCAACATCTATAAGCAGTTCACTGACTTTATCTCTAATATCCTGTATATTTTGATGAAATATACTAATTCTCTCATTAATCGGATACCTAAGCTTTGTCGAAAGTGGTTTTTTGTGAGAGAGACTTCCCTTAAGCAGGAATACCTATCAGCTGACTTCAATCTAAAAAAAGGCACAGCTCTAACACCCACAACTACCGGAATTTTCCCATGAGTTATCCCACCATACCCACCTATGCTGTCACCTATAAGCTTGACATTACTTAAGTCGCTCCTGTTTGAAGCTCGTAAAAAGAACAAACGAACGGTGTACTCGGCTTATTAGCAGCAGGAACTCGAGGTGTTTATAGTGTAGTGCAATGGTTGTGTTGTATAATGATGAGAGAAAGGATAGAGTCAAATCCAGTGCCAGAATGTAGCCTACTCCTCTCGAATAGCAGCCAGGTTTGAACGTTTGCCATTCAACAGACAGATCATCATCAACAGTGTCATATGCTCTCACTTCATGAGACACTGTGGAGAGATATGTAATTTAATCCACAGCATTGGCGCAACTTGTAGAGATAAGTCATTGTACTCAATCAACCCTCTTCCTCTTGCAAGGAAAATACTGTTGGTTAAAACTTCTGCTACTACTATGATTGTAAACGGTTACTTGAGAAGAATTGCTGCACAGTGAAGTTCTTGGTAGAATTTGGAAGGTATGGACAGGAACCAGTGGGAGACTGAATTTCTGTATAGTCCCTGATTCTTGGTAGTATAGACCAATTTCTAGCTCCCTTACCACGAAATTTCATCACAAATTGAGATTTACAATGAAATTATTTTCTTGAGTCTTTCTTGTGACATGTCAACGGCAACACTGTTACATATGCCTCTAATTTAACACATTCTATCCTTTAAATTGAGTTTTGATAAATGAGGAGGCCCAAAAGAACAATAAATATTTGAAGACACGAAGTTATGGACAAAAAGCTAAAATAAACGTTTCCAATTTACGTGAGTATGGAAACGTTTGGTGATAAAATAATGGCTTTTTCTTCTTTCTTTATGTCCTGTTTAGGACCACAGGTACCCGATCATTGATTGGGATTTCTCTTCTCCTCTCAGAACCTCTACATCCTTTCCCGTATTCTCTCTCTCTCTCTCTCTCTCTCTCTCTCTCTCTCTCTCTCTGCTTCTTCTTCTGAAGTCTTCAGTATCCTCCTCTCGTCTCTGCCCCACTGGTGAACTGTATCTTGGTCTATGGTTTGTCTCTGGCATGCTGGTTGGTGTGTACTTGCTCCTCTAGTTTTCGTTCCTTTCCACCTTCACCCCGATTCCAATGAATGTTTCATGAGCTAAACAACTCCCTTGGTTCCTGTCTTTCCGTTTATCCTCCCTGTTGCTCCCCACACTCTTTTTGTCATTCTGTCTACATTCCCACTAATCACATCTCGTACAAATCTTTCTTTTCAGTGTGATATCTAGTGATATTGTCCTCATGCTCCAGCAGAATTCATCCTTTTGCCTTCGCACCTAAGTTTTATCATAGCTTTTAGGGTTAGATATATTTCTCTCTGCTTCTGCTCCTTGTATCACAAGCACGCCTTCCTCGTGTTATCGTCTCAGCAGCATATAGTAGGAGAGAGTGTTGTCCTTCGGTAAACTTTTAAGACTTTCGCCTGTAGCCAGTCTTGTATTATATTTTTAAGTATTTCCTTGCTCCACTTTTAAATGATGGCATCCACTTTTTATATGCTACACCCTTTTCCTGAAATTACAAAAATTGCTTCGGGAAATTAAGGATTTTCTACACGTGAAAAATAGTCTACTGAAATTTAAAAGCGTTGAAACAGATAAAATCTTCTGTGTTTAATCGTCTATCTGTACATAATTACTCTACCAGATACCAATAACCAGTAAATGAAATCAAATTAAGCAGACGTATCATCAAAAAGTTAAATACATTTGGAAATAGAATCTGTTTGAAACTAAGACAGATAGGATAGTTAAGACATTAAAGATAGTCACATGTTCCACGGTAAAAGGTCTTCTTCTGTTTCAAAGTACAAGATGGTGCACCACCTGCTAAATTTGGTTTAACCACCCTCATGTTATGCAAATCATATTATACGGTACTTAAATTGTAGAACGCGATGTATTTACAAATGCTGCTCGAAACCCAATCTCGTGCCTAACAACAACAAATAGCTGCAGAAGATGGCGGAAGATGGTTATGGCGCCCTCTAATACGGATTCTTTCACGTGAGTCTAAAGTCAGTGACTAGACAGAAGTACCGACCAAAAAACATCGTATTTTCCTACCTACACTATCCTCTAAGTACAGCACACTTCCCTATTGGGTTCCTCAGGTCGCCTTGTCGTCCTCTCTATAATATCATAATTGCTCTTGAATCTTCCTGTTATATATTTCCTCATTTCCTTATTATTTAAGTATACTGCACCTTTTGAGGTTTTCCAATCCTAAGTGGCACATAACAAGTACCTTTAAATTCTTGTAGGCGATCCTTAACCCTACCATTCTGCCTGTGCTTAGATTGTCGAGTTGTTTGTTTGCGTCTTCTTCCGCCTTTCTTACTGTCGCTATGTCCTCTGAGCAATCTAGGCAGTCCTATTGTCCTCCGTGTACTTAAAGTGCGTTTTTGGTCGATTGTCTGAACACGTCGTCGAGCGTCATGACGAATAAAATTGTTAACAGTCCTGTTTGACACTGTAAGGATATCAAATCTTTCCGATAGTAACGTCGTAAACTGTTTGTTGTCATGTGGCCTTCAGTTGCATGTAATATTGATGATGGTGATTATTACCTTAGATCACTGTATCACAACAGAATAAGACAAAAGTTTTCTTGCCCAAGGCATTTCGCCTTTATTATTTCTAAGGCAGATTTGTTTTATTCAGTTGTGATGGACGGATATAAAGTAATAATTATCAACATAATCTTTCCATAGTGCTCCGTTGCATGTTGTCCTTTCCTTTCTGTCTGTCAGAATCTCCATTATCAGTACTCATTTAGTGCTGTATATTCATCTTTTCTTCTGGTTCCTCACAAGAGTGGGCCTTCGTGAAACCCTACAATTCATAAAATTCCCACAAACGTCGCTTAGCTTTCAACGTTTTATATTTTCCTGATAGCGTTATAGTGGAAATGCTAAGTCTTCTAGTGAAGAATACCACATAACGGCTGCCGATCGCAGCATAGTGTTTACTCATGTGTTCAGTAAACATCATTAACAGGATGTATTATCTAGCATATTGATTAGAAGTGTCTATATGCAAGGAAGCCCCGAGGGGTAGGTGGCGTCAGACACGTACATATGGGGTTTGAAATAAACCTATAGAAAGATTTACATCTTTGTGAATTGGATAGCAACGTGAGGAAAGAAACTTTCGCCAAGTTCCTGATCACCACGCTGTACGTTGCCGTTAGTGTCGTAGATCAAGATACATACCTCTTCAAGTGATCCATGGAGTGAAGTCATCTTGTACTCTCCATGGTGATAAGTCCGTCGAATAGACACCTTAAACTGGGTAGCAGGCTTGTCCTTACCTGAGAGAGGATGCCTCAGCGCCGCCATCTCATTTCTTCCTACCATTTCGTCGCCAGCAACACAGACAGAAGTCCTCTACACGAAACAGATTCGTCTAAGACATCAAACTTGCACATTATGAACGACACAGATTGGATTTTATTTATTTTCGTTTAGTTATTTGCAGTGAGTTCGAGAACGGATTATTTAAAATTTCCTTAAAAATCACTATCAAATTCGATTTTGTTTTCATCTCTAATGACCACGCAGTCGGCATGACGTTAAAATTAGCTTTCTTCCTTGACCTGTATTTTATTGACGTGGAATCGACGGATTGTTTTTGACAGATTATCGTACAGAGGCCGAAGGTGCTGTATAAACCCAGCACAGTAAGCGACCGCGTTGTGTTGTTGAGGCACAGGTCCATACTGGTCATTATTTCCACATGCGACAGTTCATTGCATCAGGCGACGTCCTGATGCTGTTCGACCCATCACATTTGACTTACTCCGTTCCCTTATATCGATGACCGTCGTGAGGATCAACGACAGAAATATAATTGGCGATCAAAAAGTTTCCGTTCGAGGGCGTTGCTGGAGCGAATACGCAATCCAGCGCGATTCCGTTACGTTTATACATGCACCGACATGTAGGCAAGGCATTCGTGTGGCACTCGTGTCTTTCCGAGCTGTGTGTGTTAAATTCAGATACGTGAACTATGGCAAAGTTATCACCAAATGCATCCAAAGAGATCCAACGTGCTGTTAATCTTTTCTTGGCTGCCAAAGGACAAACACCGGTAGACATTCATCAGAGAATGAAGAATGTGTATGGGGCAGCATGTCTGTTAAAAACCACTGTTGTGCAATTGTGTGCCAAGTTCTGTGCTGGTCGCGATTCGACACTCGATACCAGTTGATTTGCGAGAGACCAGACGTTACGCCAAACCATAGAGCATGCGTTCTGTAATCCCTATGTCTCTCCATGCGATTAACACTGCTTCGGTACCTTCAAAAAGGCCTTGAAAGGTCAACGATTCCTTTCGGACGCGGACGAGGATGAGCAGCAGGCAGTTACGGACTTCTTGACGCAACAGGACACGGAGTTTTATCAAACGGGTATCTTCAACACGGTGCGTCGGTATAGCGATTTTGCCTGATCGGCATATCTATTTAGAACTTAACGGTCTTCGAACGGAAACTTCTAATGTCTAATGGATGTAATCACTAGCTTTGTTAATAACTATTTGTTTTTATAGCGGACCATGTATCAAATATTTAACGCTCTCAGAAGGTTGAACTCCTATGTCTCTTAAATTATGATGGTGTATGTCACGATCTTTACATGCACATTGTGAAATTGGTTCTCGATGCCATAGAATGTCAACACTAGCGTCTTGTACCTACTGCAATGTGAATGTAACCAGCTTCTTAAATGAGCAGTTCCACTATCTGCTTCCCTGACATACCATATATTACATGGTGCAGACTATGAAGTCCGTGAGACGAGCTGACGATCATTTTACTTCTGTTTATGTTGGTAGCTGCTTATACACAGTGAAACGAAATGTAAACCTGTGGTTTGGTCATCAATTTTATTTCACAGCCATACCATGTTAATAGGTCATACAAATTGCCAGCCAATCAACGTATCACAAAAAGTCCGCACTTTTACTTACTAAACACCAAGTTTACATAATCAGGTCAGATGATTTTTTATATATAAGTAAGAAAACAAATCACGTAATCTATACATTAATTACACTTTTGCCTGGTATTTGTACTTTTTCGTGTATTCATTTATTCCTGATGTAACACTTAATAACGGCTTTAGGCTGAAAACAGCTTCGTGTAATAAAGTGTGTCACACAGTGAAATGGGGGATTTGTCTTTCTCAAAGTATTTGTCTGTATCACACTACGCTAAATATCTACTGTGTATCACACAGGAGTGGCAACTATCGGACTGGGAAAAAGAAATTCATGTTCAAATTTCTAAAGAATTCCGAAGCAGGGAAGAAGTGGACTCATTCTATTTAACAGGAAAACTTCACTTCATCAGAACATTCAGTGATAAGCACTGTCAAGTAGCATCAATAATACACAAGTAAAATTTATTTCAGTGTAAATGTACGGCAGGTAGCAATTACAATCAATTTAACGTGTTGTGCAAAAGTTTTTTTATAGTTCGGATTTCGAGTGTTTCAGTACATGTTAACTGCACAGTGCATATGTTTCACAAAGCATATGTGACAGTATGAACTGCTTATTTAATTTCAACTCTCTAATTACAAATATACACTCCTGGAAATTGAAATAAGAACACCGTGAATTCATTGTCCCAGGAAGGGGAAACTTTATTGACACATTCCTGGGGTCAGATACATCACATGCTCATACTGACAGAACCACAGGCACATAGGCATAGGCAACAGAGCATGCACAATGTCAGCACTAGTACAGTGTATATCCACCTTTCGCAGCAATGCAGGCTGCTATTCTCCCATGGAGACGATCGTAGAGATGCTGGATGTAGTCCTGTGGAACGGCTTGCCATGCCATTTCCACCTGGCGCCTCAGTTGGACCAGCGTTCGTACTGGACGTGCAGACCGCGTGAGACGACGCTTCATCCAGTCCCAAACATGCTCATTGGGGGACAGCTCCGGAGATCTTGCTGGCCTGGGTAGTTGACTTACACCTTCTAGAGCACGTTGGGTGGCACGGGATACATGCGGACGGGCATTGTCCTGTTGGAACAGCAAAGTTCCCTTGCCGGTCTAGGAATGGTAGAACGATGGATTCGATGACGGTTTGGATGTACCGTGCACTATTCAGTGTCCCCTCGACGATCACCACAGGTGTACGGCCAGTGTAGGAGATCGCTCCCCACACCATGATGCAGTCCTGATTGTGGCGCTCACCTGCACGGCGCCAAACACGCATACGACCATCATTGGCACCAAGGCAGAAGCGACTCTCATCGCTGAAGACGACACGTCTCCATTGGTCCCTCCATTCACGCCAGTCGCGACACCACTGGAGGCGGGCTGCACGATGTTGGGGCGTGAGCGGAAGACGGCCTAACGGTGTGCGGGACCGTAGCCCAGCTTCATGGAGACGGTTGCGAATGGTCCTCGCCGATACCCCAGGAGCAACAGTGTCCCTAATTTGCTGGGAAGTGGCGGTGCGGCCCACTACGCCACTGCGTAGGATCCTACGGTCTTGGCGTGCATCCGTGCGTCGCTGCGGTCCGGTCCCAGGTCGACGGGCACGTGCACCTTCCGCCGACCACTGGCGACAACATCGATGTACTGTGGAGACCTCACGCCCCACGTGTTGAGCAATTCGGCGGTACGTCCACCCGGCCTCCCGCATGCCCACTATACGCCCTCGCTCAAAGTCCGTCAGCTGCACATACGGTTCACGTCCACGCTGTCACGGCATGCTACCAGTGTTAAAGACTGCGATGGAGCTCCGTATGCCACGGCAAACTGGCTGACACTGACGGCGGCGGTGCACAAATGCTGCGCAGCTAGCGCCATTCGACGGCCAACACAGCGGTTCCTGGTGTGTCCGCTGTGCCGTGCGTGTGATCATTGCTTGTACAGCCCTCTCGCAGTGTCCGCAGCAAGTATGGTGGGTCTGACACACCAGGTCAGTGTGTTCTTTTTTCCATTTCCAGGAGTGTATATCCAGAATTCAGAAAATTCCGGTCCGAATATAGATTTCGATGATAGGGGATTTCTGCTTTATTAAAAAAAAAATTGAGTTGGTGGAAAAGTATCGACCTCACTTTGCTTACATGGTGTAAGGAAGATGTGTGGCATACTCTTACTAATGTGAATTCTTTGTAGGAATATGATTTGAAAGTAAAAGTATTTTATTTCAAAATTCTTCGAGAATAATTTTCCTTGCGTTTCTTTTCCAAGTTTGTCAAGGACACTTTATTCAGCGTGGTCTGATTTTCCAAGGCACTGGAAAACAGGGAGAACACTAACATTTCCTTTGGAGGAACCCATGTTGAAAGAAGTTGCAGTGGTCTGTTTATTACTAAACTATGTCAGTTCCCTGAGTTCAAGACCAGTGAAGTTTAACGGGAGCTCTCAAGCCAAAGAAGACACAGGCTCCAAACAGGTGCTTCGAAACACCTAGATCTGAAAGCACAGAAACAGCTTCTGCATAAGGCGAAAATTCAGTTTTCATGATTACCCTGAAAAGAAAAGGAAACGTTACGGTGACTGAACAGTAGAGTAAAACTGTGAAAAAAGATGATACATTCTCCCTGTATTATGACTTTGAAACAGCTCCACATGATGTTGTGTATATGTAAGTTTGTAGAAATCCCAGTGTTCAATTGTATATTGCTAACATACTTCCCAACACACTTAACAGTGTAACTGAAATTGAAAATGTGCTGAAGGCTTCTACAATCTTAATTAGTGACAGAGATAGAGATTTACGCATACCAGTTATTCACGCACTTCTTGAGACATTGACAGTTAAAGAAGGTAATAGAAAGGCACAAATTGTGTTGTGTCTTCAATCCAAGAGCCAGCCGCTGAGGCCCAGCGATTGTAGGCTCTTCAGTCTGGAAGTACGAGGCTGCTAAGGTCGCAGGTTCGAATCCTGCCTCAGGCATGGATGTGTGTGATGTCCTTAGATTAGTTAGATTTAAGTAGTTCTAAGTCTAGGGGACTGATGACCTCAGATGTTATGTCCCATAGTGCTTAGAGCCATTTGAATCATTTTGTCGATCCAAGGTTCCTCATAAATTTGATACGAAGTTATTCTTTGATCTACACTGCTTACTACTCCTGCCCCAGCTTACAAGTTTTGCGGTCATCTGGCATTCTCAATATACCTCATCTTAAACACTGCAGGATCTTGTCGCCAGTATTCCATAAATAACCATTTTCAGACGAAAGGTGAAGCATTATCTATAATGTTTTTTTATTGAAGAAGAATCAGAGTGCAGAAATTAGGCACTCTAGTGGCGATTTCTTTCAGCGGCATTTCGCGAGCGAGTGTGGAGCTTCGCCTTGTGGCAGTTTACGTAGGCCGCTAAGCATGACGTCACACAGTTGTTAGCTGGTCTTGTGTCCTCGGAGGTGTTGGGTGAGGACATGTGTGTATGTGTGTGTGTGTGTGTGTGTGTGTGAGAGAGACAGAGAGAGAGAGAGAGAGAGAGAGAGAGAGAGAGAGAGAGAGAGATAGATAGAGAGAGAGAGAGAGAGGTGTATGTATACGCCAACTTTCCAGAATGTTCGGGAAGCCACGGTAGAACCTCCACGCAGTACAGCTTCCGACCGTGCTAGCGTCATCGCTGTCAGCCCAGCCGTTTCTCCTCACATCTCTCGGAACTGCAAATATCGCTAACTTTTTCTCCCTTCAGTTCTATTTCTGTGGTAAGACACTGCATCTGTATCAAGTGTTTGGCGAGTGGGCTAGCTCTCATCCATTAGCATTCGTTGGCGGTTTGCAAGCCACGTAGCTTGTTCGAAAGAAATTCGCCACTGCGTTACACTACGTTAGAGTGCTATATCTACTCTGGCTCCGGTCGTGACTTGCACGCTGTTCTGATGATATCATCTTTGGTGGATGGAGAGCCCTGTTGGGGAACAGTCATAACTGCGCACAAGATGTCCGGTAAGATCACTGCTGAAGTAGCTTGCCATTTAAGGTTAGCTGGCTTTATGTACTGGTACCACTCTGCGCGCTGGTGTTCAGGTGCGTGTTTCCGCGCAGCGGAATAGGTCCGAAGAGGTTGCTACTTCGTAACGGCTTTGCAACTGCTTGCTGCGTCATTTGTAACTCTTCGATGTAAAATGCTCATTAAGTGTAAGATTGCTTTTTGTACTGAGAATTCTGGATCACATATCCGATGATGTTGTTTCGGTTTGTTAGGAGACGTATCGATTAGATTATCAAAACAAGGTCGTAAATTCTGTCAGTCGTCTTTAAATGTCAATGTATTAAACAATTAAACTGAGTGTTGCGAGTATATTTATCATAAACATGCTATTCTGTATACTTACCGTATTTAAATACGGAGCGATGTGGCGCAGTGGTTAGCACACTGGACTCACATTCCGGAACACGACCGTTCAAACTCGCCCCTTGCCATCCTGGGTTACGTTTTCCGTGATTTCCACAAATCTTATCAGGCAAATGCCGGGATGGTTCCTTTAAAAGGGCATGGATGGCATCCCACCCCGTTCTTCCCTTATCTGATGGACCAGTTCCCGCTCTGTCTGGTCCCCTTCCCCAAATCAGCCAACGAACATTATTTAAATGCACCACGTTAGTGAGTCGCCATCTTGTCTTGTCTTGCTACAGACCTGAAATATGCCACAACTACTGACGGCCTTGGGAGAGCCAGTCCTGACTACAAAACTCTACCATCTCGTGAGCAACATGTACGAGACAGGCGAAATACCCTCAGACATCAAGAAAAATATAATTATTCCAATCCCAAAGAAAGCAGGTGTTGACAGACGTGAAAATTACCGAACTATCAGTTTAATAAGTCACAGCTGCAAAATACTAATGCGAATTCTTTACAGACGAATGGAAAAACTGGTAGAAGCAGACCTCGGGGAAGATCAGTTTGGATTCCGTAGAAATGTTGGAACACGTGAGGCAATACTGACCTTACGACTTACCTTAGAAGAAAGATTAAGGAAAGGCAAACCTACGTTTCTAGCATTTGTAGACTTAGAGAAAGCTTTTGACAATGTTGACTGGAATACTCTCTTTCAAATCCTGAAGGTGGCAGGGGTAAAATATAGGGAGCGAAAGGCTATTCACAATTTGTACAGAAAGCAGATAGCAGTTATAAGGGTCGAGGGGCATCAAAGGGAAGCAATGGTTGGGAAGGGAGTGAGACAGGGTTGTAGCCTCTCCCCGATGTTATTCAATCTGTATATTGAGCAAGCAGTAAAGGAAACAAAAGAAAAATTTGGAGAAGGTATTAAAATCCAGGGAGAAGAAATAAAAACTTTGAGGTTCGCCGATGACATTGTAATTCTGTCAGAGACAGCAAAGGACTTGGAAGAGCAGATGAACGGAACGGACAGTGTCTTGAAAGAAGGGTATAAGATGAACACCAACAAAAGCAAAACGAGGATAATGGAATGTAGTCGAATTAAGTCGGGTGATGCTGAGGGAATTAGATTAGGAAATGAGACACTTAAAGCAGTACAGGAGTTTTGCTACTTGGGGAGCAAAATAACTGATGATGGTCGAAGTAGAGAGGATATAAACTGTAGACTGGCAATGGCCAGGAAAGCGTTTCTGAAGAAGAGAAATTTGTTAACATCGAGTAAAGATTTAAATGTCAGGAAGTCGTTTCTGAAAGTATTTGTATGGAGTGTAGCAATGTATGGAAGTGAAACATGGACAATAAATAGTTTGGACAAGAAGATAATAGAAGCTTTCGAAATGTGTTGCTACAGAAGAATGTTGAAGATTAGGTGGGTAGATAACGTAACTGATGAGGAGGTATTGAATAGGATTGGGGAGAAGAGAAGTTTGTGGCACAACTTGACTAGAAGAAGGGATCGGTTGGTAGGACATCCCCTGAGGCATCAAGGGGTCACAAATTTAGCATTGGAGGGCAGCGTGGAAGGGAAAAATCGTAGAGGGAGACCAAGAGATGAATACACTAAGCAGATTCAGATGGATGTATGTTGCAGTAGGTACTGGGAGAGGAAGGAGCTTGCACAGGATAGATTAGCATGGAGAGCTTCATCAAGCCAGTCTCAAGACTGGAGACCACAACAACAACAACTGGTCCGCTTCCCCAAATCAGCCAACAAACATTCTTCAAATGCATCACGTTAGTGAGTCGCCATCTTGTCTTGCTACAGACCTGAAATATGCTATTCACAGTCACGTTAATAAATATCTACTCAGCTGCAGAGTAGGCGTTCACAAATAAGAATAGTAATCAATAAAAGCTTTAGGCATGCTAGTTGTATTTCGGGAACTGACTAAGGTAAGTCTATGTGTCATATGATGCTGGATGCTGATGTGGGACTTGTGGTTGCCCTGCTTCGGTGGTCTGCTACAATAATACGGCTGAAAGGAAGTTAGCGATTTATTAAATAATTTAACTAGTTAAATATTTTTGAATTCTGAATTTAGACTTACACAACTGGGGAGATTGCCTCGTAGCATATCTGGACGCTATAAGCACAATGCTAACGCACATATTCAAACAGTACAATAACGAAGTTAGTTCGATGGCGCAGCAATAGTGAAAAATAATATCATCATTATTGTATTTACCTGACATTCCATTAGATTTCTTCTTACACAAATCAGTTTCATAATCATGTTAATTGAACAAAAAGATAAAATGACACATTAAATTTGAATCATAATATTTCCATAACTTCCTCACTGCCTAACATCATCACCCTGACACAGCTGAAGGACTGTCTGTCTAAAGCTCAATACTGTGTGCTCCTCTGCACCCTCGCGCAGCTCAGAGATGTTAGCTTAACTTCTGCGATACAATTTACAACATCGTTGCTCGCTCACAATCGATTCAGATACCACATGACACCTTCCAATGTCTAGCGAAATGACCGACAGTAAGTCAGAGAAAACGAAGCTCATACGGAAGCTTACCGAACGTTTTTCTTTCTACACACCTACAGAGAATGGAACGGCAAAGGAAGCAAAGATAGTGATACCGGAAGTACTGTTCGACTCAAAGAGTGAGGTGGTTGTGGGGCATAAGTGGTGATTTAGAGGAGTAGAAAGCACTCTTCAGGCAAACGTACTGGTACCACCTAAGGAATGTTAAGTGACGTTTTCTCGCCACAACAGAGTCTACTATAATACCCGGAATACTGGTGTCAAAGATCTGTACTTATTTTCCAAAAATTTCTTCAATTGGTAATATTAATTCATAGTGTGGCATCCTTCTGTAATTGACAATACGCATTATCGTCGTAGTCTAGGGAGACCACTTCGCCTGACGTTTAGGCAACACAAGTGACGCTAGTGCAATGCCACGGAAGGCCAAGATACCGCAGGGGCAAGTACGAGTCTACACGAGTTCTCGTGCACTGCTTATTCAATTGGACTGTTATCACACAAGTTTTATCCGAAGACTGAGCGACAACTGAACTGAGGTAAGTAGTTATGTGCTGCTATACTAAAACGGCTTTGATTTTTTAAGATCCAATTCCTTTATGATCTTAAGATTCCCTCCTTCTGTCAGTATCGCATTCAAATGTCTACCAAAGTTCTGTATAACAGATAGTTTTCTCATGGCTAACATTGCTTTATTTGTTATTCTACTGCAAATTCTTTCCGTGTGATGAGAAGGAGGAAGTTGGTGAACAGCTAAAAATTAATGATTAATTTACTTCTTGTTGTGAAGAGTCAGCCATTTGTTTTATTTTGTTCCTCACAACTAATCAAGCCCAGTGATTACATATGCAACTGTTATCTTCCTATCGCTCACGCAGTAATTCAGTAAAGATTAATGATAAAGAAAGAGTTACGTTACGAGTTGCTTTAAAAACGTTAATTTTTAGAGATATAAACTGAAGCTCCGATTCTTTTAAAGATACTCTAACCTTTTACTACTTGATTATTCTTCAGAAATATCACAATCTGTCGAGTAAACAACGCTGAAAATATGTTCTAAGCAACGCATTATAATCATTGTCTGGTTATAGGCTGTGCGTGAGCACAACTCCAATTGATCGAGCATTTGACGACACATCACGAGAAATCTCGGGCTTTGTTCGAGCTTTCGATTGCCGTACAACTTCTGTTGGTCCTACCTTCATGACGTGTCATAACGTCAGTACACTGCCTGACACAAAAACTGCAGCACCCGGAAGACAATGCTAATGTAACCTCGTAAACGTACACACCATCGGTCGATATGTAAATTATTACGCTGCGACGGGTAGGATGACCAATAGACTATATTAGCGTTTTTCGTGTTTAGTGTTATTACCACGCCTTGTAGGATATATAAAGGGCGTCAACGGCGTCAGATGTTAATTGATCACTGTGAAGGACACTCGTGTGAGAGAGGCCTCACTGTGAGATTTCATTTGGCCAGCTAGTGAAATAGTGCAGTATTCAGATTTGTGAAGCATTTGGTTGTCACCTTGGTTCGATATTGGACAGCATGGAAATATGATGGCTGGCATACTCCTCTTAAAGGTTCCAGTCGACAACATATGATCATCACAAGAGAGGTTCGCCGTATTGTGCATCAAGCACATCGTAACCGCCTAACATCTCCGCCAACTATCCGAGAACAAGTAATGGACGCCGCGGAACAATCTGTGTCATCCCCGCACCATTCATCGGAAACTGCGATCAATGCACAGTGTATTACAGTACTAAATTTGCGACGATCTTTCGTCTATTACACAACATGTGGCTCCGAGACAACAGACTGATAATGTGCGGCTGCGTTTTCACTAATGCAAGACAAACGTAGTACTGTTAAACGGTCTTTAGCTCACGATGATACTTTCACCATATCGAAGAAGCTTGTTGTTGTTTTAGTTGTTGTGGTCAAAATTAGATCTAATGCAGTTCCCCACGCTGCCCTCTTCAAACATCTTCATCTACGCATAACTACTACAACTACAACCTAAATTGGTTTGAACATGCTTACTGTAGTCCAGAATTGGTCTCCCTGTGTAGTTTGTACCTCCCCCCCCCCCCCCAACCCCCCCAACGCACACACACACACTCCTGCGCATGCACACGTGTGCATACAATAGGCACACACACACACACACACACACACACACACACACACACACACACACTTCCCTGCATTATTAAACTGACGATTCGTTTACGCTTCAGGATGTGTCTTATCAAGCCTGAGATATTACACCACAAACGTCTGCTTTGGCGTTTCAACGGATCTATCATTACACTGTGGAGAACGAGGTTCCAAGTGCGTTAGACAAACGTTTCAAGCCATGCAAACTGTCGTTCTGGAACTCCTCATTGTGAGTTTCAGTGTGGTGCATAATTCTGTAGAGGAACGCTGAATGTAGAGCAATTCAAGTACCGCATTTTAAGCTGTGGACTCGCACCACATCTTAGAAAAACGCTTATCGAAACAGGGTGGTAGCTGCAAACTGGGCCCTGGGTCTGTAATTTGTTGAAATTTAGTACTCGGGGCCATGGATACTTGTTTGGTGCCCTAGGACGTCTTAAGAGAAAAAAATGAAAGGCAATAAACGTCGATCGCCGTCCAAGATATCGCAACGCTACAGGTGAAGCAACGGCTGATCGAGACAACGCATCGCTGCAGTCATCACTTGGCGGTACGAGGCCACGCTTTGTTGTAGACTTTGTCCTTTCCCCTCTACAGCGTCAGTTCGAGATGTGTCGCCTCGTCGGGACAGCGCCGTGACCACACCACCACGCGAGTTCGGAGATTCATGTCGGCACACATAACAGACGACTCGGAGAACATCTAAACAAATTAAGTACAGCTGTTAACGTATTTTTGGGTGTTGGGAGCTATGTTGGCTGCCATGGTATAGCAGATGAAGCAGTTATCAAGTGACTGTGGTCCGGAGCAGAAAGCTAGTGAGCCAGTAAGCCTACGTCAGAAGTGGATGTTCCGGCAGAGGCAAATCTGTGGCTCATTAGTTTCGAAAAACTACGGTATTTAGAATCATTATTTGAAAAAAAAAATGAAGAAAATCACATTCACAGGTTGGATATATGATTGAAAGTTTGACAATAAATTAGGGAATATGGGATTGAAGTTTGAAAATGATTGTGGGTGGTTATATGATAAATTCAATAGAAATTAAAGCAGCACAGACTTATCTTTAAAGTTATCACTTTTCCTGCCCATGAGAAAGACAAACATTTGATACTGCCGGCAGAGAAGGCGACGAAAGCAGCACGCAGTTGTTGACAAGCAAAAATTAAGTAAGTCAGTGGTGTGCAGATTACAGAACTCGGCACACGATGACAACTGAAGAACGATTCGAGTATCTTCCCCAAAGCAGAATAAGTAAAATGTGCGCAATAAACGTTTCAGTGACGATATAAATAACTCTGTTATTGAACAGCGTTTTTTGCATCATTGTGTCAATACAAAAATACAATTTTTGCAAAAACTTTACAGCTTTTGTTGCACAGAATTCGAAATAGGCTAACAAAGAAATTCCAAGGGAAAACGTTCCATGTATGGTATTTCATTCTAAAAGGTGCCGAAAAGAATGAGTCATTATGTGCAGATGGGAGAACATACATGAAGAAATAGCTAACTACATTAGATTTTTTTGCGAAAAGATGAAGTATCAGAATTAAAATAGCCAGTTTTTTACGAAAACGAACCGGGGGTTCATACACACTACACTTTGAATACGGATAACAAGTAGTATACGAATAATATTGTTAAACAACAGCGTCAGGCATTTCATCTGAATTATTATAATAGGAAAACATCTGACTATAATGTAGAAATGAATAGAAAAATTAAAAGTATATACGAATTTTTTCATTAATTAATGGGCAGCAACATTCTCCTCTTTATTCCATTGACTGAAGTTTTTCAAGAAAATAATGACACTCATACTGCCAGCGTACCATCTAGTCCTAAATCCCATAATACTTGTCTGGACTCTTGGAATAAATTAAACATCTCGCATTGTATCCAAAAAGAAACGGCTAGTGTTTTTGTAGCTAATATATAAATTGGTGTCTCACCTAGCCAGGTGAAAATCGTTCAGTGTAACGCTGCATCGGCAACTGCGCGTCTGTTTCCCTGCTTTTATGTTCAGTTAGCTTTTCAGTTGGTCTCACAAGGCTGAGTGAATCTGCTTCCAGATCTTACCACCATATAAAAATCTGAAGTGGTCAGCGACAGTCGAACCCAGGACCTTGTCGTTCCACTCTAAATACGCTGCTTAAGACCCACGCGATCAGTTTGTTTGACTTTCTTGTGTTATTAGTTTCTACTGTTGCGACATTATAATACTTGAAAGAACGAAAAAAATTATATGGGAAAAAATGGAATGGACATATTTTGAAGGGCGAAGAAACTGAAAACATAATAACATCAGATGCCATTGATTCAAATAAAGAGACGGCATTTATGATCCTCGACTGAAACAGCAGGCGACTAACCAACAATGATCCTCGACTGAAACAGCAGGCGACTAACCAACAGACACAGCTGTGGAAGACAGAGGTAGTGCTGAAGAAGGTACGAGTAATTTTACCGATACTGCCAGTGAAGAGTCTCGAGTAGCCAAGTTGAGATAGGCTGTACGTCCCATTTCTGTTTCTGTTATTAACAGGCACTTCCTCAATGGCGGGTACAGACCTGAGGCCTATGGTGACGTTCCACTTACAAGAACACTGGAATGTATGCCATTACTGCCGCCGCTATCTGTTTCTCGAGTGTAAACACGACGAAGATGCTGCCACCAAGTCCAAGTAACCAGTTCGTTTTCCTGGGTAATATTAAGGTCCCACCCTCCATTCTCACTCGCGCAGCATAGTTCACACAAGAAAATGTACCCGCCTTGTTAATCTACAGTGAACCTCGCACTAATGGCAGACAATCTCAACAAGAACAGTACTTTCCAAATCGTGCAACCCCATCTCATCCCATGTTGCCTGAGTAGAACAACGGCTGCGGTAAAGTGATAAATTCACAAGCGATAGAGAAAACTGGGGTGCTCCAAGAAGGCGGCGCCCTGTCGCATAGGAAGAGGAGGTGCTTCATCAAGTTGAAGAGAACCAATCGACGAGTACTCGTGACTTGCATGTGTCTCACTCCTCTGGCCTGGCGTGCTATGCATGAACAGCAACTCCACCCACATCACCCTCAGATGCTACACGTCATGCTCCCGGAGGATTCTGTGCCGCATATGAGTTTTTGTACTTGGATTTTACACCTTTGTGTGGATGTCCTTCAGTTATCGAGGGTAATTTAGTTCAAGACGAAGCGCATTTCAACTGGTAAGGTGTTCTGAATACTCGAAACAGACACATTCGGGATCAAGAAAATGCCAAACTCGCATGTACACGAAGATTTCAGCACACCTTTGGCATCAATGTCTGGTCAGGTATCTGCGTAGGTCGTGTGATTGTGCCGTACGTCCTTCCTCCCCACCTAACAGCTGCCAGGTGCTTGACATTCCTGAAAAAAGTGCTCGGGGAGTTTTGGAAGATGTGCCGTCGGACATTCGGCACGAATTGTGGTTCCAGATTGACGGCGTGGCATTACATTTTGCATTTCACGTCCGAAACCATCTTAACGTAATGCACAGGCACAGATGAATCGGTCGATGTAGGCCTCATGCTTGGCCATCAAGATCTCCAGATTTAAGCTCTTACGATTTTTTCTTGTGGGTCCAAATGAACAGTCTTGTTTACGAGACACCGGTCCACACGGAGGAAGATCTGGTTGCACAGATTACGGCTGCGACGGAAGTGATTAACCACATACCACACATGCTGGACAGAGTTTATGCGAACGTACTGCACGGATACGCTGCGTACCCCGAACTTGGCGGTTTTCATGTGGAGCAGTGGTTGTAACATCACCGTAAACAGGAGTGAAATCTGTACATCTTGTTTTCTTTGTATCGTAGAAACGAACCCTTTCCGAACATGGGTTGCTATATAAAATTTGATCTGCTAAGTCTCTTCTACAACCTCTCAGAAGCGTGTAACGTGAATTATGAAACACACTGAATAAAACACCAGCTGAGAAACTTGGCGTTGTATGGGTATTTATTTATTTCGGTTTCCTGTCAGTTCATTCCTCCTCCCTCCTCTCTCTGTCTATCTCCTCCTCCCCCTCCCTACGTTCATCTCCCCTCTCTCTCTCTCTCTATCCACCTCCTCCTTTCCCTTGCTCTATCTGCCCCCCTTATCTCTGTCCGTCTCCTTCTTCTTCTCTCTGTCAACCTGCTCCTTCCCCTCCTCTCAGCCCATCTCCTCCTCCCTCTCTCGCTCATGTCCTCCTTCTCCTCCTCCCTCTCTCTCTTTCCATCTCTTCCCTCTTCTCTGCTTGCATATCTCCTCATCTCCCCCTCTCCCTGTCCTCATCTTCCTCCCGCCCCCTTCTATGTCCATCGCCCTCTATCGCCCGCTCCCCACCCCAATTCCAAGTTGTTTGTTTTAACTAGCACAGTATTTCTTTCGAGTAATGTGTATAAAGTTTGGCTGAAATCTATATAGAGCCTTAGGAGAAGATGTGGATATATTCGTATGTGACGTACTTCCAACACAAAAGACGCACCACGAAGGAAAATTATCCGGATGAGACAGAAACCGGTAGATGTGATATGCATTTATAGGCAATCAAATGATTGCAAGTTTAGAAAAACTGAATGATTTGTTCAAGAGAAAGATCCTCACAAATCGAGCAAATAAATAAAAAGTTGGTCCACCTCTGACTCCTACGCAAGCAGTTATTCGGTCTGGCATTGATTGATAGAGTTGTTGATGTGTTCCTAATGGATATAGAGCAAATTCTGTGGAATTGGAGCTTTAAATCGTAAAAATCTCGAGCTGGTTGGAGGGCTCCACCCATAACGCTGCAAACATTCTCAATTGGGAACAGATCCAGCCACCTTGCTGGCGGAGATATGGTTTGGCAAGCACGAAGACAATCAGTAGAAACTCTCGTCGTGTGCGAGTGGGCATTATCTTGCTGAATGTAAAACCAGGATGGCTTGGCAACAACAATGGGGAGTAGAATATCGTCTATGCTGTGCTGTAAGGATGCCACGGATGACACCCAAAGAGGTCCTGCTATGAAAAGAAACGGCACCCCAGACCATCACCCCTGACTGTAGAGACATATGTCGGGCGTAGTCAGGTTGGAATCCCATCGCTGTATTGGGCATCTCCATACACGTCTTCGGCCAGGAATCTCATTGACTGGAGTATAATTGCCTTCAGTGATGATTCCCACTTCGAACTGAGCCCCGATGACCAGAGGAGACGTGTCCGAGTCGCCCTCGACAGCAGTGGGATACTAACCTGACGGCAGCCCGCCATAAGTCTGAGAACCAGGAGTCATGGTCTGGGATGCCATTTATTTTCACAGCAGGACCTCTTTGGTTGTCATCCATGGTACCTGTGCAACACAGCAGTGCGTAGACGACATTCTATACCCCGTTATGTTGCCTTTCATGGCAAGCCATTCTGGGTTTACATTTCAGCAAGCTAATGCCCGTCCGCACACGATGAGAGTTTCTACTGGTTGTCTTCGTGCTTTCGAAGTCATGCCTTGGCCAGAAATGTCTGCGGATCGCTCCAAGATTGAGAAAGTTGAGCATTATGGACAGGGCTCTCCAGCCAGCTCGGGATTTTGACAGTACAATCTGGCAGTTGGATAGGATTTCGCAGTATATCTTCAGAAGGACATCCGACAACTTTGTTAATCAATGACAAGCCGATAAACACTTGTGTAAGTATCAGACGTGGACCCAAGCATTATTGACTTTTTCAGTTTGTTAAGCTCTTTCTCTAGAATAAATCATACACTTTTTTGAAACTGTAATCATTTGTTTGTCTGCAGATGTACATCATATCTACCGATTTCCGTCACATTCTGATTATTCCTTGCTGGAGCCTCTTTTTCTTTCGTCTTATAGTGTATATTGCACACATATGATCGATTCTTAGTTGCGTTACACCATACGATTCCAGAGAGGATCTAAATTTATCTGTGATTTACAGTCGTGTGGCTTCATCTTCGGTCCCGAAACACATTGACAAAATTATTGCCTCATAGCAGTGCTCATACTCGCGAACTGGTCGACACACTGAACAGCACTACAAGAGACAAACTGGTCTCACTTTGTACTTTTAAACGTATTCCAAGTCAAATAAATACAAGAAATAAACACCAAAAGGCCGTTTTCTAATACTTCTACGTCGCCCCTTCTCATCAACACTCCGATCCCCATTGGTAGCAGGGAATCTTGCTGGCAGAATATTTTTATACAAATAATAAGTCATACACTAACAAATTCAGTTGAAATTGCTCTATGTCCTCCTATATGGCTTAGGTGATTCTTAAAACCCCCCGGGCCTCCCCCCATGAACCACGGACCTTCTCGTTGGAGGGGAGGCCGCGTGCCTCAACGATACAGATAGACGTACCGTAGGTGCAACCACGACGGAGGGGTATCTGTTGAGAGGCCAGACAAACGTGTGGTTCCTGAAGAGGGGCAGCAGCCTTTTCAGTAGTTGCAGCGGCAACAGTCTGGATGATCGACTGATCTGGCATTGTAACGCTAACTAAAACGGCCTTGCTGTGCTGGTACTGCGAACAACTGAAAGCAAGGAGAAACTACAGCCGTGATTTTTCCCGAGGGCATGAAGCTTTACTGTATGATTAAATGATGATGGCGTCCTCTTGGGTAAAATATTCCGGAGGTAAAATAGTCCCCCATTCGGATCTCCGGGCGGGGACTACTCAGGAGGGCGTCGTTATCAGGAGAAAGAAAACTGGCGTTCTACGGATCGGAGCGTGGAATGTCAGATCCCTTAATAGGGGAAGGTAGGTTAGAAAATTTAAAAAAGGGAAATGGATAGGTTAAAGTTAGATATAGTGGGAATAGTGAAGTTCGGTGGCAGGAGGAACAAGACTTTTGGTCACGTGAATACAGGGTTATAAATACAAAATCAAATAGGGGTAATGCAGGTGTAGGTTTAATAATGAATAAAAATATAGGAGTGTGGGTAACCTACTACAAACAACATCGGGAACGCATTATTGTGGCCAAGATAGACACGAAGCCCACTACTACAGTAGTACAAGTTTATATGCCAACTAGCTCCACAGATGACGATGAAATTGATGAAATGTATGATGAGATAAAAGAAATTATTCAGATAGTGAATGGTGACGAAAATTTAATAGTCATGGATGACTGGAATTCGGTAGTAGGAAAAGGGACAGAAGGAAACATCGTGGGTGAATATGGATTGGGGCTATGAAATGAAAGAGGAAGCCACCTGGTAGAATTTTGCGCAGAGCATAACTTAATCATAGCTAACACTTGGTTCAAGAATCATGAAAGAAGGTTGTATACATGAAAGAACCCTGGAGATACTTGAAGATATCAGATAGATTATATGACGGTAAGACAGAGATTTAGGAACCAGGTTTTAAATTTTAAGTTACTTCCAGGGACAGATGTGGACTCTGACCACAATCTGTTGGTTATGAACTGCAGATTAAAACTGAAGAAACTGCAAAAATGTGGGAATTTGAGGAGATGGGACCTGGATAAACTGAAAGAACCAGCGGTTGTACAGAGTTTCAGGAAGAGCATAAAGGAACAATTGACAAGAATGGGGAAAAGAAATACAGTAGAAGAAGAATGGATAGCTTTGAGGGATGAAGTGGGGAACGCAGCGGAGGATCAAGTAGGTAAAAAGACGAGGGCTAGTAGAAATCCTTGGGTGACAGAAGAAACACTGAAATTAATTGACGAAAAGAGAAAATATAAAAATGCAGTAAATGAAGCAGGCAAAAAGGAATACAAATGTCTCAAATATGAGATTGACAGGGAGTGCAAAATGGCTAATCAGGCATGGCTAGAGGGCAAATGTAAGGATGTAGAGGCTTACCTCACTAGGGGTAAGACAGATACTGCCTACAGGAAAATTAAAGAGACCTTTGGAGAAAAGAGAATCCCTTGTATGAATATCAAGGGCTCAGATGGAATCCAAGTTCTAAGCAAAGAAGAGAAAGAAGAAAGGTGGAAGGAGTATATAGAGGGTCTATACAAGAGCGACGTACTTTAGGACAATATTATGGAAATGGAAGAGGATGTAGATGAAGATGAAATGGGAGATATGATACTGCGTAAAGAGTTGACGGAGCACTGAAAGACCTGAGTCGAAACAAGGCCCCTGGAGTAGACAACATTCCATTAGAACTACTGACAGCCTTGGGAGAGCCAGTCCTCACAAAACTCTACCATCTGGTGAGCATGATGTATGAGACAGCCGACATACCCTCAGAGTTCAAGAAGAACATAATTACTCCAATCCCAAAGAAAGCAGGTGTTGACAGATGTGAAAATTACCGAACTATCAGTTTAATAAGTCACAGCTGCAAAATACTAACGCGAATTCATTACAGGCGAATGGAAAAACTGATAGAAGCCGACCTCGGGGAAGATCAGTGTGGATTCCATAGAAATGTTGGAACACGTGAGGCAATACTGACCTTACGACTTACATTAGAAGAAGATTAAGGAAAGGCAAACCTACGTTTCCAGCATTTGTAGACTTAGAGAAAACTTTTGACAATGTTGACTGGAATAATCTCTTTCAAATTATGAAGGTGGCAGGGGTAAAATGCAGGGAGCGAATGGCTATTTGCAATTTGTACAGAAAGCAGATGGCAGTTACAAGGGTCGAGGGGCATCAAAGGGAAGCAGTGGTTGGGAAGGGAGGGAGACAGGGTTGTAGCCGCTCCCCGATGTTATTCAATCTGTATATTGAGCAAGCAGTAAAGGAAACAAAAGAAAAATTCGGAGTAGGTATTAAAATCCATGGAGAAGAAATAAAAACTTTGAGGTTCGCCGATGACATTGTAATTTTGTCAGAGACAGCAAAGCACTTGGAAGAGCAGATGAACGAAATGGACAGTGTCTTGAAAGAAGGGTATAAGGTGAACAACAACAAAAGCAAAACGAGGATCATGGAATGTAGTCGAATTAAGTCGGGTGATGCTGAGGGAATTAGATTAGGAAATGAGACACTTAAAGCAGTACAGGAGTTTTGCTATTTGGGGAGCAAAATAACTGATGATGGTCGAAGTAGAGAGGACATAAACTGTAGACTGGCAAAGCGTTTCTGAAGAAGAGAAATTTGTTATCATCGACTATTGATTTAAGTCGTTTCTGGAAATGTTTCTATGGAGTGTAGCCATGTATGGAAGTGAAACGTGGACGATAAATAGTTTAGACAAGAAGAGAGTAGAAGCTTTCGAAATGTGGTGCTACAGAAGAATGCTGAATGTTAGATGGGTAGATCACATAACTAATGAGGAGGTATTGAATAGAATTGGGGAGAAGAGAAGTTTGTGGCACAACTTGACTAGAAGAAGAGATCGGTTGGTAGGACATGTTCTGAGACATCGAGGGATCACCAATTTAGTATTGGAGGGAAACGTGGCGGGTAAAAATTGCAGGAGACCAAGAGATGAATACACTAAGCAGATTCAGAAGAATGTAGGTTGCAGTAGGTACTGGGAGATGAAGAAGTTTGCACAGGATAGAGTAGCATGGAGATTTGCATCAAACCAATCTCAAGACTGAAGACCACAACAACAACAACCCCCCGGTTCCTTAAAGCATCGACTCTCATGTATAAAACAGCATCAAACTTCCGATTACGTTCCAAATGAATTAACGTTTTAAATATTTGACGCCGAGCATGTAAGCGAGAAAAACACACATCAAAAAAAGTTTTTCATCACCCGAGTTCCCACAACTTCTGAAGATAAACGTTGGCTGTAGATATTGTATCACAGACACATTCCCCTTGACTGTTCCGAGATCTTACTAAACCTGCCCAAAGATGTAAACAACCATGCGTGAGCAGCGCCTATGAGACGGAGGAGGTCCAACACCCGATCAGTTCCAGTCGTTCCACCAAAGCGATGTTGTTCGGACATAGAGGAGATACAGAGAGACAGGAACTGTCGATGACATGCCTCGCTCAGGCCGCACAAGGGCTACTACTGCTGTAGATGACCGCTACCTACAGATTATGGCTCGGTGAAACCCTGACAGCAGCTCTACCATTTTGAATAATGTTTTACGTGCAGCCACAGGACGTCGTGTTACGACTCAAACTGGGCGCAATAGGCTGCATGATGCCCAACTTCACTCCCGACGTCCATGGCGAGGTCGTTCTTTGCAACCACGACACAAAGCATTGCGGTACAGATGGGCCCAACAACATACCGAATGGGCCGCTCAGGATTGATATCACGTTCTCTTCACCGATGGGTGTCGCATATAACTTCAACCAGACAATCGTCGGAGACGTGTTTGGAGACAACCCGGTCATGGTGAACGCCTTAGCGAGTGCATTAAGATGGAGGTTCCCTGTTGTTTTGGGGTGGCATTATGTGGGGCCGACGTACGCCCCTGGTGGTCATGGAAGACGCCGTAACGACAGTACGATACGTGAATGCCATCCTCCGACCGATAGTGCAACCATATCGGCAGCATACTGGTGAGGCTTTCGTCTTCATGGACGACAATTCGTGCCCCCATCGTGCACATCTTGTGAATGACTTCCTCCAGGATAACGACATCGCTCGACTAGAGTGGCCAGAATGATCTCCAGACATGAACCCTATTGAACATGCCTGGGATAGATTGAAAAGGGCTGTTTATGGACGACGTGACCCAACAACCACTCTGAGGGATCTACGCCGAATCGCCGTTGAGGAGTGGGACAATCTGGACCAACAGTGTCTTGATGAACTTGTGGATAGTATGCCACGACCAATACAGACATGCATCAATGCAAGAGGACGTGCTACTGGGTATTAGAGGTAGCGGTGTGTACAGCAGTCTGGACCACCACCTGAGAAGGCCTCGCTGTATGGTGGTACAACATGCAATGTGTGGTTTTCATGAGCAATAAAAAGGAAGGAAATGATGTTTACTTTGATCTCTCTTCCAGTCTTCTGTGTTTTTTCCGGAACTCTCGGAACCGAGATGATGCGAAACTGATGTGTATAGTTTAGAAAATGATTGAAAGTGTGCTTAAGTTTTGTTGGAAGTCGAAAAATGCTCTCATTGCCAATCACTGGATGAGTCTACGCTGGATAATTTTTCCTCCGTTTTAAGAATTTTTTTCTGTTATATCGAGTCTGCAAAATGTGTCACAAATATGTTTAGTAGTAAAGAAGTACTAAATTAATACATCACGTCTGGCGCGGCAGTTTTAATGCATGGGCAGCGAAAATGTACTAAGCGATAAACTCTCTTCCTTTCATCATTTATCGTGTAGCAGCGAAAAAAACTTTCATACAGATTTGAAATTAAATGTGAAGATTGTTGCAAGTAACTAAAAGCTCTCATTCTCAATTACTGGACGAACAGACAATGACGGGAAAAAATCGCAACACTAATACGGAGTTGTGCGACTGAAACGAAAGTTGCTAGATGTGTTTCTATATTTTAAAGATGATGTCTAAGCAAATTGTGCCCTAGTCGCAGAAGAGAGGCGTCAGTAGCACCACTATGAGTACGCAAATGAGGCTTGCTTTAAGTACACGCCGTAACGGTCATGCGCGTTAGTTACCTTTCAGATTGGACGTGGTGGGTTTCTGTTAGCCAAGAATGCCTCTAAGTTGACAAAGATGCAATTATCAACAATTCACCAAGTTTCAACGAGGTCGTAAATAGAGGTACAGGTCGGAGGATGTTCCTTCTATGAAACTGCAGGAAGACTTGACAAGAATGTAGCCACTGTACATGACTGCTGACAGCGATGGTCAGCAGAATGTACGTCGAAAGGTAACCGGGCCCAGGACGGCCATATGCATTAGCGAGAGGGAAGACCATCGTGTACAACGTATTGCTCTGGCGCATCGTACTGCATCTGCAGCCGCAATTTAAGCATCAGTTAGCACCACAGTGACACAACGAACTATTACAAATCGGTTACTTCAAGGACAGCTCCGAGCCAGGCGTCCTGTAACGTGTATTTCACTGGTTCCAAACCGCCAGCATTTGCGACTTCCGTGGTGTCAAGTGAGAGCTCATTGGAGGGCAGGATGGAGGTCTGTTGCGTTTCCGGATGAAGGCTGGTTCTTCCTCGGTGCCGGTGATGTCCGTATGTTGGTTTGGAGGCCAGCTCAGGTCTTGCAACCAACATGTCTGCGCGCTACACACAGGGACCTCCACCTGGAGTTATGGTCCGGGGTGCGATTTCGTATGACAGCAGAGGGAATCTCGTGGTTATCCTATGCATCATGACTGTAAATTTGTACACCAGTTTGGTGATTCGACCTGTTGTGCTGCCATTCATGAACACCATTCTAGGGAACATTTTCTAACAGGATAACGCTCGCCTACATACCGCTGTAGTAACCTAACGTCCTCTACAGAATGTCGTCACGTTGCCTTGGGCTCCTCGATCACCAGATCTGTCACCGATAGGCCTACATCCAAAATCAGAATTAACCGTCCTTATACTGACCGACCAAGTGCAACAAGCATGCAACTCCATCTCACAAACTCACATACAGCACCTGTACAACACAATGCATTCACGTTTGCATGCTTGCATTCAACATTCGGGGGATTACACATGTTATTAGTGTACCAGGATTTCACATATGCAGTGGCTTATCTCACGCATACATTAACCTGTGATCTTGCAATGTTCATCACTTAAATATGTTACCTAGACAAATATATTCCCGACATTTCTTTACTCTACATTAATTATTTTCTGATATTGCGATTTTTTCCCATCAGTATAATACACTACCGGCCATTAAAAATGCTACACCACGAAGATGACGTGCTACAGACGCGAAATTTAACCGACAGGAAGAAGATGCTGTAATATGCAAATCATCAGCTTTTCCGAGCACTCACACAAACTTGGCGCCGGTGGCGACACCTACAACATGTTGACATGAGGAAAGTTTCCAACCGATTTCTCATACACAAACAGCAGTTGACCGGCGTTGCCTGATGAAACGTTGTTGTCATGCCTCGTATAAGGAAGAGAAATGCATATCATTACGTTACCGACTTTGATAAAGGTCGGATTGTAGCCTATCGCGATTGCCGTTTATCGAATCGCGACAATGCCGTTCGCGTTGGTCGAGATCCAATGCCTCTTAGCAGAATACGGAGTCGGTGGGTTCAGGAGAGAATGCGGAACGCCGTGCTGGATCCCAACGGCCTCGTATCACTAGCAGTCGAGATGACAGGTATCTTATCCGCATGGTTGTAACGGATGGTGCAGCCACGTCTCGATCCCTGAGACAACAGATGGGGACGTCTGCAAGACAACAACCATCTGCACGAACAGTTCGACAACGTTTGTAGCAGCATGGACTGTTAGCTCGGAGACCATGGCTGCGGTTACCCTTGACGCTGCATCACAGACAGGAGCGCCTGCGGTGGTGTACCCAACGGCTAACCTGGGAGCACGAATGGCAAAACGTTATTTTTTCGGATGAATTCAGGTTCTGTTTCCAGCATCATGATTGTCGCATCCGTGTTTGGCGACTTCGCGGTGAACGCACAATGGAAGCGTGTATTCGTCATCGCCATACTGGGGTATCACCCGCAGTGATGGTATGGGGTGCCATTGGCTACACGTGTCGGTCACCTCTTGTTCGCATTTACAGCACTTTGAACAGTGGACGTTACATTTCAGATGTGTTACGACCCGTTGCTCTACCCTTCATTCGATCCCTGCGAAACCCTACATTTCAATACGCCAATACGCCAGTCACTGCTCTTGATGAACTGTGGTATCATGTTGAAGCTGCGTGGGCACCTCTACCTGTACACGCCATCCAAGCTCTGTTTGACTCAATGTCCGGGCGTATCAAGGCCGTTATTCTGGTTGTTCTGGGTTCTGATTTCTTAGGATCTATGCTTGAAAATGTAATCACATGTCAGTTGTAGTATAATATATTTTTCCAATAAATACCCGTTTACCTTCTGCATTTCTTCTTGACGTAGTAATTTTAATGGAAAGTAGTGTAAAAGCATTTGTGAGCAGTGCGTTATACTTCCTTTTCTCATCCACACCCAATCCATTGAGAGGCAGTTGGTTCTTACCCGAGCAGTACCTCTATCCAGATGGCAAGTGATATGTGTGCCAAGTTTAGATGACATCGATTTAGTAGTTTAGAAGGAGATGTATGACATACATACGTTAATAGAATACATACATACATACATTTTATAACGTTAGCTAAGCACCCTGGCGTTGCATGGTTTTCTTTTTATTTCAGTCTTCTATTAGTCCATCCCCTCCTCCTTCCTCTATCTGTCTCTTCCTTCCCCTCTCTCTGCCAATACTCCTTTGCTCCCTATCTCAGCCCATCTCCTTCCCTCTTTTTCTGTCCACATCCTCCTCCCACCTCTCTCTACTCATTCCCCCTCTCTAAATCCACCTCTTCTCCCTCCTCTCTCTATTCATTCCCACTATACCTGTCCATCACATCCACCCCTACCTCTCCCTGTCCATTTCCACCATCCCCTCTCTGTGTTGACCTCTTTCCCCCCAATCTCTGTCCATCTCCTCCTCCCCTCTTTAATTCAATCACATCCTCCCCCGCTTCCTGTTCATCTCCTTCCCCTTTCTTTCTGTGTCCATGCCCTCCTCTCCACTCTGCGTCCATCTCCTCCTCTTCCATTTCTCCGTTCATTTCCTCCTCCACCTCTGTCTGTTCATGTCCTCCTCACCCATTTCTCTGCTAGTCTCTTGCTACTCCTGTCTCTGTCCATCTGCTCCTCTTTCCTTTTCTCTCCGTGTTTCCTTCCCATCACTCTTTCTATTTTCCCCTCCTCGATCTCCACCCATCTTCTCCTCCTCCTCCTGTCTGTGTCTATCTCCTCCTTCCACCTCGCTCTCTGTCCATCTAACCGTCTTCCCTTCTTTCTCCACGTTGCCTCACTCACCCCAATGTGAGTGTAGTCGTTCTTACTCATACAGTATTTCTTTCCATATTTGAACTAAAATTTGAACTATATTTAATTATTTCATTACAACGCTTCGGAATGAGCTTTTATACCAATGGCTTTGCTGACATAATTACAAGTCCAATATATTTCACATATTTCACGCACATTGGTACACATCTTTCACCTGTATGTCTAGAGAATTTCGCCCTGCAGTTTCATTTTCACTAATCGAAATTTTCATGAAATCGTATCTCTTGAAATATGTGCTGTACAATAATATAATTTTGCTCGTGCATCCACTGACGCCTACTTTCAACGAAGAGGGTTGCGAATAGAGATAGTAGCAACGAATATGGCTGCATGGCGTCTGTTCTTTCGGACTTGTCCGAAAGAACAGACATCACGCGTTCACATAAATGATTAGCGTCGAATGGCATCGAATCCACTTCATCAGTAGGGATACACAAGTACGTCCGATCTCCTGGGAAATGAGCATGGAGGACGTGATCGGGGAGTGTGAATAGGTGGCGCTAGCTGGGAGTGGGGGTCGGCCGGAAGGCGTGCCGAGATAATCCGCTCAGTGGCGATAGATACAGTGTCCGGGTGGTGCAGCGGTAAACGGAACTGCCTCCTCAGCAGGAATCCCGCGTTCGAAGCTCGGGCCGGCACACACTTTCACTCGTCGCCGCTGATTCCGCGTAATGTCTCGATGCAGCTGACATTTCTTAATGTAAAACGAAGTTGGAGGAGGGAGAAAGGAAAGGGATTATTTACCCCTTTCCTTTCTCCCTCCTCCACCTTCGTTTTACATGTTGTTGTTGTGGTCTGCAGTCCTGAGACTGGTTTGATGCGGCTCTCCGTGATACTCTATCCTGTGCAAGCTTCTTCATCTCCCATTACTTACTGCAACCTACATCCTTCTGAATCTGCTTAGTGTATTCATCACTTGGTCTCCCTCTTCGGTCTTTATCCTCCACGCTGCCCTCCAATGCTAAATTTGCGATACCTTGATGCCTCAGAACATGTCCTATCAACAGGTCGCTTCTTCTTGTCAAGCTGAGCCACTAACTCCTCTTCTCCCCAATTCTATTCAATACCTCGTCATTAGTTATGTGATCTACCCATGTAATCTTCAGCATTCTTCTATAGCACCACATTTCAAAAGTTCCTATTCTCTTCTTGTCCAAACTATTCATCGTCCACGTTTCACTTCCATACATGGCTACACTCCATAGAAACATTTCCAGAAATGACTTCCTGACACTTAAATCTATACTCGATGTTAACAAATTTCTCTTCTTCAGAAACGCTTTCCTTGCCATTGCCAGTCTACATTTTATATCCTGCCTACTTCGACCATCATCAGTTATTTTGCTCCCTAAATAGCAAAAGTCCTGTACTACTTTAAGTGTCTCATTTCCTAATCTAATTCCCTCAGCATCACCCGACTTAATTCGACTACATTCCATTATCCTCGTTTTGTATTTGTTCATGTTCACCTTATATCCTCGTTTCAAGACACTGTCTATTCCGTTCAACTGCTCTTCCAAGTCCTTTACTGTCTCTCACAGAATTACAATATGATCGGCGAACCTCAAAGGTTTGATTTTTTCTCCATAGATTTTAATACCTACGCCGAAGTTTTCTTTTGTTTCCTGTACTGCTTGCTCAGTGTACAGATTGAATAACATCGGGGAGAGGCTACAACCCTGTCTCACTCCGGCTGGCCGGAGTGGCCGAGCGGTTCTAGGCGCTAGTCTGGAGCCGAGCGACTGCTACGATCGCAGGTTCGAATCCTGCCTCGGGCATGGATGTGTGTGATGTCCTTAGGTTAGTTAGGTTTAATTAGTTCTAAGTTATAGGTGACAGATGATCTCAGAAGTTAAGTCGCATAGTGCTCAGAGCCAACCTGTCTCACTCCCTTCTCAACCGCTGCTTCCCTTTCATGCCCCTCGACTCTTATAACTGACATCTGGTTTCTGCACAAATTGTAAATATTCTTTCGCTCCATATATTTTACCCCTGCCACCTTTAGAATTTGAAAGAGAGTATTCCAGCCGACATTGTTTTACATATAATTCTCACATACTGGATAACTTAAGTATGGGTATTCTCATGTCATAGGCTATCCTGCTTTTTTACCCTCACCTCTTTGATAGGTGGCTGGTTGTTACCCCCAAAGTAATGATTTTCAGACGAAAATGATTTGTCTGTCATGTTTGGTTGAAATTGGTCTAATGGTCTAGGAGAAGATGTGGAACATGAATACATACACACATACGTACATCCATGTTTATAATCTTCATCTATATGTATAATTTGTGTGGATGTAGACATAAATGTAGATAGATTTACACGTGTTAGGTAATATATCTAAAATGGACCAAAAATAAACAAACACGGAGCAAAAAATTCCGTGTCAGGACTCTAGCGCCTCCCCGCTCGTTACGCCTGGTAGTCTCGGGACGTGCCCGAGGTCCGTCATCGAGCCGTAAGGGAGCGGTCCCGCCAGCTTTCGGCTGTTCCAGAGCCTCGTCAAGCGCCGCCTGCCGCCCGTAAACGCGGCGATAAAGTGCCCACTTTAAGTGTGCGATCAAATAAACAGCGACGTTTACTGGCGCGCCACCAGGATACTCGCTCTTTATAGCCGCCCGCCACATTTGGGTCGCACGTATTTCGCAAGAACGTGTCTGGCATTTAGCTATCTGGTCGTTTGCAAAAAAGAAACCGCGCGACGGGCTAGCTCGTTGGGAAGCATATATTCCCACTTTTTACAAGGCACAAAGACAAATCATCTTCGCTTCTTTTCTGCTCCACTGCACTCGGTCTGTTTAACGCTAGCAGCCTCTTTTCGGTGCCGCCCACGTCAGAGGGAAACCAGACGCCATTCCCTCTCCTCAAGTTGCCGTTCTCTTTCTTATTTTTTCCCCCTTAATCTGTGTGCATTAGTGAATGGTTCTGTCTACTGTGAATTGAAACACGTAAGTTATAGAGAACGCCAGTTAAACAGATAAATACAAAGTTGTATGATTACAAATGTTATGAAGCAAGGTTTGCGTAGAAATATTTGGAAAATTGACTTGTTTTCTGCTTGTCAATCGCTTTATGTGTCTTAACGGAACACCGTTAGTTTCACTGTCATACCACACGTAAGAGTGAAACTCAAAGCTTCCGTTAAGACTGATTACTCTGTAAACACGAAAACTGATCTGTTGATAAGCGACACTGCCCGAAAAAAAATGAAATGTGGGTACAAAATTAGAGAACTTCCTGTACAGCATAAAAATTAGTAGGCCCGATTGCGAAACATACAGATGAGTCAAACCTTATCAAAGCTGCGCGTTGAAGAAAAAACGTCTGTCGAAGACGGACAGAGCCTAAGAGTGGATAGACTACCGTAGAAGAAAGAAGTCCAAATTCAAAGGGGTTGTGCTCACTAAAGACTTTCACTAATCAGAAACCGTCAGGCCTCTTGAGACGTTACCTCCACGTGTTCAGAGAAGATGCTTCGGTTTTACGCACAATAGTAGCTGCACCCGAGGTGTCACCTTCGATTAAACAGTTATTCATAAGGAAATGTTAATGACAATTATATCTTGGAGGTATTGGGGCGCGCCCGCATCTCGTGGTCTTGCGGTAGCGTTCTCGCTTCCCACGCCCGGGTTCCCTGGTTCGATTCCCGGCGGGTCAGGGATTTTCTCTGTCTCGTGATGGCTAGGTGTTGTGTGATGTCCTTAGGTTAGTTAGGTTTAAGTAGTTCTAAGTTCTAGGGGACTGATGACCATCGATGTTAAGTCCCATAGTGCTCAGAGCCATTTGAGCCATATTGGGGCGCGAGGAATATGCAGCCCAGCAATTTTGTGATAGTAGGAGAAGCAGACAGAATACATGTCTCTCACAACTCACTCACTCGTTTACTGAGGAAAACAATTTTACCCGATCAAGTACGAAATTACATAATATGCCAGGAAAGGGAGTAAATATTTTGTACTATACACTTTTAAAGGAAGTCTATGTGTTAATTCAGGGTATAAGCTAATTTCATTCTAAATTTCTTGTAAATCCAAGATCCGTTTCTGCGTTGAGGAGTAGAAAACATACTCGCACACACTTTCGCATTTATAATAGGTACTATTTACGGGATTTCGACGATTGTCTTTTTCAGGTGCTGCGAGTTGTGCTGTTTAATGTACTTGCTACCTGGACTCCAATCACTGTGAACTACTGTTTGGTCTCGCGTCGGTATTTGTAACTGATAATGAGTTCTAGTTACGATGCTCTTTTGTATTCAGAATCCACACTGACATTCCGTGGAACGCACGTTCTTTCAACGTTCCTCAGCTCTGTTGAATATAATGGCCACCGAGATCTTAATAAACTGAGTGCCAGATACCAAGCCCCGTTTAAAATGAAACCTCCGACCTTGTTTGTTAGGTTTTCCGACATCTTTATTTCGACAGACTGCTTTATTACACTGTCCCAGAAAATTGGCCTTCGCACTACGATACCGATGTCATCACATTTCAACTCACGAATATATTCGAGGAAGTGCTCGGTGACAACTGCTTTGCTTGGTCGTTTTTCAGGCGGGTGTTTCTGTGGCGTCGCTGAAGTTCCTTCCACCTCTCCTCGACCGGTATAATATTATGTGCCATATAACACTTGCTACATTCGCAGTCGAACTCATAATCAGCTATGAATAGCGGCGGGAGACTAGCAATAGTTCACAGCCTGCTTGGAATACAGGAGGCGAGCACACGTAACAGCACAACTCGCAGAATCTGAAGAAGACGACTGGATCGGTCGTCGAAATATCATGCATAAATGGAAACAACTCGGTTGAACATTCTGAAGTACATCATTAATTAATCACGCCGAGGAAACATGAGATATCACGTCATCAGACGTTAACTCTCCAAGATGCTTCTCGGGGCGGGTGTAAAAATGAATGTGGGCAATGGAAAATACTGAAAGCGTAAATGAAGATTTGGCCCTGTCTGAATATCCCCTAAAGCAGATCTTAGGATCTCTTAAGGGTGATATTATTTGCTCCTTCATACTCTTTAACATATAAATTACAACATAAAATATAAATTATGATTAAGGGAACTAGTAATCACAAAATGATAAATGTTGTTTCTGCTTATACATTTATTGTAGATTAAAACCCCTTGATACATCACAAATGTTTATATACCAACGTCCAATGAACATAAAAAGATACAAATGACTTTTCTAACTAATATTACTGATCAATCGCGCGACCTAATATAAGTAACGCGAGATGACTGACATCATCTAGGTACCAAATACTAGAACACACTATTTTCAAAGATGATCTAAGTAGTGTGCAACCTCAGTGGAAATAAAGTCAGGTGATCACAGCTATTTAGCTTTATAGCTTTAATAGACCGAAGCGATTATCAGTACCACCGTATGTACCGCGTCCAGTGTGCTGGAGAGATGGTTCTCGAACATGCCTGTGACGACGGAAGAACTCCAGCCACAAAATATAAAAAAAAAAGTCATTCAAACACTAGGACGGCAGAGGGAGGTCCTCTGACAAGTATAATCTAATACTGTCTCAAGAAATGCGAATTCCCAGCCACAAGGACGGAATTCAGATAACGTCTCAACGTGAGTATAGACAGAAGAAGTGCTATCAATCACTGAACGGTGTGTACTTAACGTCTCCCTACCCGGAGGTGAGGTCCAGAATCGTATAAGTTCGCAGCAGTACAGTGCCTAACCGTTCACTAGCTATAAAATCTACTGAGAGCAAAGACAAAAAGTCCGTCTGTACCAACAAAAGCTGATACTGAGCGACCATCAAACAGAGGAGCTCAAAACGGAAGAGCTCTTTTTCTCCACTGCTGGCTTCCCAGCAAAGTTCGACTCCCCTCCCACGTGACTGCTGAAGGTGAATCGTATTATCGACTCCCCTCCCACGTGACTGCTGAAGGTGAATCATATTATCGAAACCACGCTGCTCACATCTCTTACTTTCCCCTCTTTGGGGAAGTGTGCGGGGGAGTTTGTAGCCTTGCGGCTTTTACTCTCCTGTGTACTTGTGTGTGTGATTATGTCTGTACTTTTTGGTGTCTCTGAAATGTGATGATTGTTTGTGTGTGTCTGGTACTTGCCTGAGGTTTGGCGAGATAATTGTGGTTATTTGGGTAGGAGCAGGATTTGGGAAAGGATATTGGGATTTACTCTTCGACTTAGTTTATCGCGGGACATGTCATACCGACCTAAGGAGTGGATGAGGGCGTTTCCCGACCTGGAAGAACCTTCATAGAAGGCCCTTGCCAGGTCTTGAAAACGCTCTTTCAGGAGTGGGATTTCTGCAGCGGCATGCAAATCGTCAATGGGGAATCCGAGAAGTAGACGCAGTGCCCTCCTGAGGGCGCGGTTCTGCAGCCTCTGGAGTTTGTCCAGGTGCTGCTTCGCCGCGTATCCCCAGACAGGACACGCGTATTCCATGACTGGCCGGATCAGGGCCTGGTATACGTTCACTCCTACTGAGTAGGGAAGAGAGCTGGATGAGTTCAGGATTGGGTACAGGATGGACATTCTGCCGCAGACCTTCCTGTGGACCTCGTCTATGTGGGGTTTCCACGTAAGGCGAGAGTCCAAGGTTACGCCAAGATACTTGGCGGTTCTACGCCAGGGGAGTTGGGATCCATTTAGGTGAAGGTGGGGGGGGGGGGGGGGGGGAGCGTTGAGGAGGTTCGCGCCTTCCGAGCCTACGGGTAATCAGCATAGCCTGCGTCTTTTCGGAGTTGATGGTGATTTGCCAGCGACGGGCCCAAGTTTCTGTGTCATCTAAAACCCTTTGTAGCCTACGGATGACCAGGTCCTTGTTCGCATTCCTTGTGTAGAAGGCTATATCGTCAGCGTACTGTGCGGTGTGCACCAGGGGGGCCGTTGGTGTGTCCGCAGTGTACAGACTGTACAAAACGGGCCCCAAGACCGATCCTTGCGGCACCCCAGCACGAATACGCCTCTTGGTGGAGGTGGCTGTTTCTACTTTGACAGAGAAAGTTCTGTTCGAGAGATAGCTTTTGATCTGCTTAACTATGCTCCCGGGGAACCCTTGTGTGTACAACTTGTAGAGTAGCCTATATGCCATACTGAGTCAAAGGCTTTGGCTACGTCTAGTAGCACTATCCCGCAGTAGCCTCTGTGTTTGAAGCCCTCTGTGGCTGCTTCGACCACTCTCATGATCTGTTGTGGGGCAGAATGGTTCTGCCGGAATCCGAATTGGAAATCCGGCAGAAGTTGCTCTCTGGTAATATGTTCCTGTATGGGTCTTAGCAGGAAGCGCTCATAGATCTTGCTGAGAGTTGGCAAGAGGCTAATCGGCCTGTAGTGCTGCGGGAATATATATAGTCTCCCGAACACCGATCAACCATATTTTAGTCTTTTGTGTCCCAGTGCGGAAAGTTTGCGAGGAAATATCTATTCCCGTTAATTAGGAATTCATACAATGGTACACTCCTCAGAGTGAAAATCCTCGGATATAATCCAGCCTGCGTGATTTCCGAGATAACGCTTCCTCCTCGTTTCTTTCTGTCGCGCCAAATATTTTCAGAGTTTCCGAAGTATTATCCGGTTTTCCTTCTGGCCTCGCTACAAAACCGTCCGGCCGCCGCCCTATTGTGCTTAGGGGATCAGGTGCCCCGACTGTCCGTCTTGGGCTACTTCCTGTGTTAAGCAGGAACAACACAATGTGCAGGCTTTTCTATCCACTGGCGTTCCAACCTGTGCTAGTATAAGCACTCATTCATTACGCCGTTTTGATAATAAAACAATCCAACAACTTTCATGCAATAAGAGTTAACGACTATTTACAAGTTTTACGTGACAGTTTCAGTCTTCTTTAAATATTCATATATACGAAGTACAACCTGTCTAATGATACCTAATTCCAATTTCAAATCGCAGCAAAGTGTGTAGATGAGTCCTTGTAAGTGCGAAATTATACCCACCTTACAACTCTTTGCTTCTACTTAATCGGCAAAACTGCGATTATTGTTTCTTCTATTTCCTGTGTTACCCCGTATCTTCACGGGGTCAGCATGCTGATTTTTCGATTTGGCAGTTTTAGTGATAGAGGATGGCCCATTACCCTTCTCGTCACCTCCCCCAAACTGTGTGCGTCTAGTGTTACCCCACTGGAAAGAATGCGAACGTTTTCTAAATGTTTCCTAATCTTGTAACTTGGGAGGTACATGCGTGCCAGTATTCACCCAGTGCAGTGGTTCCCAACCTTTCGTAGACCATGACTCCAGAATGCAATCAGACATTAGCTGCTACCCCCTCCCCTTGACATCAGTTGTCCCCCTCTCCCCATTATCACCAACTTTAGCATCTAACTAAACTGTAGAATGAAAGACTTTTCTTGGAACACTACTACTTTTAAAATTATGAAAGATGAATGATATTTAGTTCGTGTGTGTGAGGGGGGGGGGGGGGGTTGGAGGGGGATAGAGGAAGGGGGGAGGCATTAGAATGAATGACGAAAGAGTTCTTGGTGCTTCACAAGTGCTACCCTACAACTCTTTGTCGAGTAAGAAAGCTAACTATCCACTGTGAGGGTAGATGCCTGTTACAAAACATAATCCCCCTGCATTACTCCTCTCTATTGCGGCACTTGCTACACCTGCACACTGCAACCCCAAATAAAATCAACAAATTTAAAATATTTGCACAGTAAATCCTTGATTGTCGCACTCCTTCCTTCTGAACTGGCAGAAATTGGAATCTTCAGACTGTTAAAGCTTTGCATCTGATCACAGCCACTACTAGTAATAGTAATAACAATAATAATAAAAACAATAATTGTAATACTCTGTACAGCACTGTAGTAGCCCTTATGGAGTTACTGCTGTGTAGTGCTGTCAGTGAATTCATGTATCTGTTCCGAAGCCGGTAATGAATCAATTTCTGAACTACTACAGATACTACCGTGTACATAACTTGGAGAAAACATTTTCTTGAGGTATTTAGCATTTGTCAAGTATACGTCTCACTTTCATCATCAGTTATGCACGGGACAAAGCACAACAAATGTGCGTAGTCGGTGGACTATATGAGGAACCTGAACTTCCCTCACATTAATGCTACTAATTGAGAAAAAGTAACTATTGATAACTGATATAATCAATACCAGTCTTACGAAATGGTGATAATAGTAACGATCTTTCGAAAATAATGTAGTTTCGTGACTGAAAGAGAATCAAGTCGTTGAGTTTTTAACCCTCAGAAAATTTCATTTTACCCCTCAGGGGGCAATAAGCCCCAGGTTGGGAACTACTGACCTAGTGGGCTGTGGGAAACCGGCTAAAAACAACAACTAGACTCGGCGGTACACCCGTCTTCGTCGTTAATCCGCCCGGCAGACTCGATACGCGATCGACGCGCCGCCGCAAAACCCGCAAGCGGGGTGTCAGTGCGCGTAGCTGTCGTGCAGGGTGGAAAAGCTGAGATCATTGCCTCTGTGAAACAAGTTTTTCTGTCAGTATTATTGACTATTACTACATTGCAATTTATTCCGTGATCATATGGCTCACCCTCAGGTACGCAAACGGATGTTCTGTCCCATTGCCCTCCGCAAAAACCAGTCTAGCTGTTATCGATTCAGCCTCCGAAACCATTCATCAAATCGCTTACAACACCCCCGGAAACCTTAGCTGTGGTGACACACTGATCTGCAGCGTAGATCTGGAATATTTTCGAATGATTGCCTAGTTGTGATTATGAGTGTTGTGTTTTTGCGAACACTCCGCATGGGTGTCATACGCAGAGACCAGAACAATCATGACGGTTACTCTTCTCCTTTCAGCTGTATAAGGCTAGGGATAAATTATTACCTCTTTTCCAATATTTTGCAGGCGTAGAGAGAGAAGAGATAAATCCGCAAGGGAGCTTTGTTCCATACTGCCTCCACAATGCTTGTCCGTGATTGTCAAATTTCACGCCCAGACTAAATTCATTGTGAGTTGAATGTTAGCTCCTCTTACCTCTGTCAAACTCGGTTCGAAATGTATCATGTTAATAACGTGTTTCTTGATCCAGTGGTTTCCCATGTGGTACTGAATAGAATCTAAAGATACGTTTCTACTCAACATGTGGCATGCGGCACTGACGCATGCGGCAAGGAGTATATGAAGCGCAGCACCGTGCTGCAACATACAGCAAGTAACAATGACGTATGCCACCTGTTGGGCCGTATAATCTGACGCACGCGCCACTATGTGACGAAGATACAGTGTGTTGTGTGACGTTACCGGTATTCAAGTGGTAGTGGGTGACTGCGGCATAAAAAGGGGATATAGAATGGCATATACCTTATTTATGGGAGACTATCATACGTCACTGGAGTTGTAGAAGAAGACAATCCCTTCAGACAAGAATGTGAAAAGTGAAAAATTAAAACAACTTGCTAACATGTACGAATGTTCAGTAGATGAAATAGAAAATAAAATCAAGAATTTGAGGTCTGCTCCTCATCGGAAACAAAACAGCGATTCATCTCCTAAAAAAGAGAAATCGTCTATCTATAATCTTCTGACCATTTTGTTACGTATTGACATTTCAACAGCAGAATAATTTAACCAGTGTCATATATAGAGACGGAACAGGGGCGATAGCCCTTCCAGATTACAAATACATTTTTCTTATTTATATAAGGGAATAAAAGTAGATTTTCGGTGAATTGTTGTGACGAAGACTTTACAAAAGGATTTACCTTTAATATAGACTTTATTCACAGCTTGCATACGAAAGTGCTTCCCAATTTAGATTCTAGCAAATAAAAATAAAAAAAACTTTTCTTGAACAGACTTTTCACTTTTGATTGTTGTTTCTGATACGGAGTTACTAAGTATAACACAATTTATCAGATTTTTTTTACATACGTAGAATTTGTGATTTGTGTCTTAGTATTTGACTTGGAGGGTGGATGAGGAACAACAGCCCAGTGAAGTTATGTGAGCTATTCTCGGGAGCACGGATTTGTGTGCGGTCTTGTGTTGTTGGGGGAAGAAGTACAGTAGCATTTTTGTGGCGACGAACACATTGCAGAAGTCACTGCTGTGTGCAAAAGGTTGGCACGCAGATGATGGACAGGTTCGCGGAAAGTTGTTGAGATGATGATAGACACCTCAGCCAAAAAAACCACATGCTTTTTATTCACTGCCAGATCTCTGTAGACACTCTGCAAACGCCTATGAATTTCTGCGATGCTCTGGTTTTCCGACATTTTCGGACAATGACTGCATGGAACACACCTCCGTTACAGACGCCGTTTTGAAGATTACGCATGACGCCGCCACCTATCAGAATTTCATGAAACTACAGGGCTGGTGCGGGTATATTTCACAAAATCCCACAAAAAATTCCGCATTTTTTCAGCCAAAATTGGCAGCGAGAAAAACGTTGCATCATGTACTGAACGCCCCTCGCAACACTTTACCTAAGTAAAAGTATAAAATGGGAGAAGCAATACGTTGTCACATCCTCTACACTTAATATTACAATTTATTGTCGTGTTTGGAAACTTTTCTCTATTAGAGGGGAGCAACAGTAGTGGTAACAGATTTGATTACAGTTAATATTGAAACAATCTGCTCTCACCTAACTAATTTTGTATATTATATTTTGTAATACACGTTTCGGCTGAGACGTATTCGATGGAAATCCAATCATTTATAGTAAACTGTTAAGTTGCAATTTTAGGCTAAAAATAAATTTAGCATTTCCAAAATGCTTTTATTTTTCACTTTAGATATGCTTGCTTTACAGTTCATCAGACTAGTTCCAGCACGATAATCACCTGTCAGCACCAACCAAGTTGTTTATAGAATCGATAGACCTATACACTTTCCAACCCTGTTCATATATTCTGTTTTTCTAATGTTGCCATCTGTTGAATGAGTCTATATGATACTTATGGGCAGTGATTATATTTTTCAAAATTAGCTTTTTAAAGTTTATGTAGAATGACTCACTTATTTATACTTGATCACTTACCACATAATTTCACCTTGATTATGTTCTCCTTGTAGCGTAGCTCTCTTTGGTAAAGAACACCGATTTATTTGCAGGTTAGCATATCAAATGAAGTGCACATTTCACCTCCTCCAAAGCTCTTCAAGGAAGAGGAGGCACAATTTTCATTTGCCTTTAACATCTTAATTGATAGCGAAAACAGTTGTGTCCCTCAGATCAGTACATAAAAAAATATGTAGCTGGATTATGTGTCGTGTGTGTTCTGGAAAGGAGTTAAAGTCTTTCCTGCTGTTTTTGTATGGCCTACGCTTCACCAGCAGAAAGGGCTGTCTTTAGGCACAGTAATTTCCACAGTTAATCAGGCAGAGCAAATTCCTTTTTGTAGAAAATTCAACTCCTTGTACACATTCCTGTGTATCACTCACGGACAGTCAGCTACGACATCCAGAAAATGTAAGTAAGAAGACTGCATGTATAATTTATTACTGAAGTAATTGACGTAAAACTATTCAACAATCTTTAGAAATGTTTTAGTTTATCCTCGTTCACCAATACCATAATTGTGGAACTAAGACATCCACTAAGACACAATCTCCATGTGAATAAGCTTCTCTCTTTGCATGGCAGATCATTGTTTTTAAGATGAATATATTATTTTCTAATACAGTGAAATTGCAATGCGAAAACTACTAGAAGTATATGATAGTTCTTTTTGTTTACACTATTTTCATACCAGGTTCTATTTTAGCTCTCATAGTTTTTCATGCTTGTCGCCCCACATCTTCCGTGTCTGAGTCACACAAGTGATTGTCCTTGTCATCCTCCTTTGCAAGCGAGTATATCCTCGCCAAAACACACATGATACATAATTCAGCTACAGATTGTTTATGTACACTGGATCTGCTCTGATGGACACAACTGTTTCTGTTGTCAATTAAGACGATAAAATCAAATGAAAATCATTATTAATATTCCGATACATCTTGTTTTCAGTTCATGATTATGTGTTGTGTGTCCACAAAACACGTATTATGTATCTCATATTGTGTGCATGTGTGTGTGTGTGTGTGTGTGTGTGTGTGTGTGTGTGTGTGTGTGTGTGTATGTGTGCGCAGTTTACGGCGCTCACTGAGAGGTTATCACCATCCTTACTGAAGTCAGTAAAAATGAATTTAGTTGAAAAGTCTAAAATATTAAGACAGTATTACATGCCACTGCACTCTCTCTCCCTCTTTGAATCACAGTCACGTTCACTCGCACAACCACACTACCTTATATTCTATAAGTGAGATAGATCCGTCAGATCCATCTTATATATTTTGATACTATATTAAGTCATTCCTGTTTCGTGACACTCGCTACCGGTAGGAGAAGGTAGTAAGCCTTGAGGAAGACAGTGAGTCGTTTTATTCTTTTTTTTTTTACGTCGGCGTTTGTGCATCTGTGCCTTTCCTGTATCCTTTCCCTAATATTTAACCCTGTGTGTGTAACTGTGTTGAGTGAATGTGAATTGGACGATATCTGTAGTCTGCTACTGCATTTTTGGCAACTAGCAGTAGATGGGCAGAAAGGCAGAGATGTCCAACTGCACCGTCTGGTGCACGGTTGACTCACTCAGTTTGGTAGAAGATAACGTGGAGCTCTAAGGTGGCTACGTCTCCCCGTTTTGAAAAGCGAGACCGGTTGCGGTACACCTGGTGTGCGACAGTGCCGCTGAGACTTGGTAAGAACATGTACACACATCAAAAAAGTTTTGCATCATATCGGTTCCGAGAGTTCCGGGACCCGTACAGGAAATTGGAATAGAGATCAACATAAACATCCTTTCCGCACTTTTTATTGCTCGTGAAAACCACGCATTGCATGTTGTACCACCATACAAGGAGATCTTCAGACGTGATGGTCCAGATTGCTGTACACACCGGTACCTCTAATACCTAGTAGGACGTCCACTTGCATTGATACATGCCTGTATTCATCGTGGCATACTATCCACAAGTTCAACAAGACACTGTTGGTCCAGATTGTCCCACTCATCAGTCTCGATTCGGAGCAGACCCCTCAGAGTGGTTGGTGGGTCACGTCGTCCATAAACAGTGCTTTTTCAATCTATTCCCGACATATTCGATAGGGTTCATATCTGTAGAACATGCTGACCACTCTATTCGAGCGACGTCGTTATCCTGAAGGAAGTCATTCATAAGATGTGCACGATGGGGGCGCGAGTTGTCCATGAAGACGAATGCCTCGCCAACATGCTGCCGATGTGATTGCACTATCGGTCATGTGTAGCACAGCCCTTACGGCGCCTTCCATGACCACCAGCGGCGTACGTCGGCCCCACATAATGCCACCCCAAAACAGCAGGGAACCTCCACCTTGCTCCACTCGCTGGACAGTATGTCTAAACCGTTCAGCCAGACCGGGTTACGTCCAAACAAGTCTCCGGCGGTTGTCTGGTTGAAGGCATATACAACACTCATCGGTGAAGAGAACGTGATATCAATCCCGGGCAGTCTATTCAGCATGTTGTTGGGCCCATCGATACCGCGCTGCATGGTGTCGTGGTTGCAAAGATGGACCTCTCCATGAATGTCGGAGAGCCTATGGTGCACAGTTTGAGTCGTAACACGACGTCATGTGTCTGCACGAAAAGCATTATTCAACATGGTGGTGTTGCTGTCAGGGTTCCTCCGAACCATAATCCGTATTTAGCGGACATCCACTGCAGTAGTAGCCCTTGGGCGGCCTGAGCGAGGTATGTCATCGACAGTTCCTGTCTCTCTGTATCTCCTCCATGTCCAAACAACATCTCTTTGGTTCACTCCGAGACGCCCGGACACTTCCCTTGTTGAGAGCCCTTCTGGCACAAAGCAACAACGCGGACACGATCGAACCGCGGTATTGACCGTCTAGGCATGGTTGAGCTACAGACAACTCGAGCTGTGTACCTCCTTCCTAGTGGAATGACTGGAACTGATTGGCTGTCGGATCCCCTCCGTCTAATAGGCGATGCTCATGCATGGTTGTTTACATCTTTGGGCGGTTCAAATGGCTCTGAGCACTATGGGACTCAACTGCTTTGGTCATCAGTCCCCTAGAACTTAGAACTACTTAAACCTAACTAACCTAAGGACATCAGACACATCCATGCCCGAGGCAGGATTAGAACCTGCGACCGTAGCAGCACCGCGGCTCCGGACTGGAGCGCCTAGAACCGCACGACCACCGCTGCCGGCCACCTTTGGGCGGGTTTAGTGACATCTCTGAGCAGTCAAAGGGACTGTGTCTGTGATGCAACCGTTATCTTTAGGAGTTCTGTGAACCGGGGTGATGCAGAACTTTTCCTGATGTGTGTTGGCGGTATTGTCACTCTGGGAACTGAGATATTTGATTCAATTAGTCTGTCATATTGGTACTTAATAATCATAATTTTAGCTTTTTGGATATTAGCGGGCTTCATGCTTGTTATTCTGGGAGTGGTCTACTTATTACTAGTATCTTTTAGGTAGGAAGTACGCTCTGTGTGAGTTGCTTTGCTACAATGTGGAGGAAAATACAAATAAAATTTATTCTCGTGTACAACCAATAAAGTGGAACTGTTTTCAATATGTGAAGTAAATTTTCGAGGTATAACTGTGCAGAAAGTGCAGTTGAATTTTCGTATTTTCCATTATTTATAGAACGTTGAAGATTGTTGGCTTTGTTCAGCCACTTTTTCTCATGAATAATGGAAGAAATGAAATGCATTATTTCATTAATCTTGAGTGAATATGTGCGTCCTCAGCGCTTAAGTAGTGTGTGTGTGTGTGTGTGTGTGTGTGTGTGTGTGTGTGTGTGTGTGTGTGAATTTTCAAATTTAGATTCACCTTTCTTGCGGATAAATGCATAACTGGTACTTCCAGCCACATGTTACTGAGACTACGAAATAAATTCGTTTCTTTGTTAACCATTCAACACATCTAATCGTGGAAGAGGTGAAACTAATGCCTACAAGTGTAGACTGTTTTTCTTTATTTTTGTGATTCGTAATTTAATGCAATTTTTGTGGTTTGGAATACGGTCATGGTCGAGCTATGGGTTGTCTGTCGAGTATGTAGTAGGCTTTGTGACGGTTATCAGCAGTGTAGAATCACTTTCTGTGCAGTCCTAAAGCGTTGACTGCACACTGACCAGCGCAGCGCCGCGAAACGACATCAAAAGGCGCTGACCGGCGCGCAAATGGAAAGAGCGGGCGACACCACACCTCCAGGAACACAGAGTTCACCGCCACTTGTCAACGCTGACTTAATCAGCCACCCATCACTGGTCGGCCCCAGTTCGATCGCAGGCTTCAAAAACTTCAGTAATGATAATAGGATGACGATACATAATCTGCGCTCTTCGAGTCGAAATAGTGTGTTGAAGTAATTGCATGTACGAAGCACAGGAAGGACATGACTACACCTCACAAAGAGAAGTTAAGTTGTGTTTCTCTCCGTAAGAGACAAAGTTTTCTGTTAATCTGAAAGTGTTACGTACAGATCATTTAGGAATCCTGCCACCGGTGTGACTCCCACAGTAACCGGCACAAGACTTTCAATGCAGTTCCTTTGATGAATGAGCAACATGTGAATTGTTTTGTGAGGCGTCGACCTCGTCTTGGCCTTTTCCTCGCAGTTTCAATCAACGTAGAACCGCATCAAGTGTAAATAATTCAATCTTGCATTCCCATTTTAATGACATGGAATATGAATGGTTATGAGATTCGATGGGTGCTGTAGTTAGTTTTATCTTAATTGTATCTTTCTTTAACCTGTTTTCAGAAATATATTTTCTTCTACCTAACATTTTTGCATGTGGTAACAGCGTCTGGAGTTACGTGTGGGGGCTTCTGAACTTGCGATTCTCACGGCTTACGACAGAGGCAGATGAGGTCCGGGCGAGACATCAAGATATGGCGCTGACCGGACCATCACTAAGCCGCTTACAGCGGAAACAAAAGTGGACCTGTGGTCACAGTTTCAGCGAAATACTGTCCGCGCAATAGTGTACCCGAGCAAGAGGACAGGGTGAGGCGAGGCATCCCACTTGCCAGAGCGAGGAGAGTGAAATGGATGACAGCTGACCTGAAGAGCAAACAAACATTCTGCAGCAAGGCAGTGGAACACTGCTCTTTAGTCAAAATAATGTCGTCTAGAGAATACTTCAGTGAATACAGACTCTGAGTCTTCTGCGGGAATTTTTCGTTACCGTTTCCAGAAATCTTACTAGCAGGATGAACGACCGCCGCTCCTTGGGAATCGGGCTAGTCGGCCGCTGCTTTGTGCAGAAGTTGCTCATTGGTTGGCCCACAGTCACCATTCTGGTGGGAGGGAAATGTTCATTATAATTCGGTGTAACTGGAACAGCGTTTAGAGCCTGCCCTACAATTAGACGCGAGGGAGGGGCGTGATCGCTGCTCCAAATTTAGATGTGAAGCCAGAGAGGCGAGAACGAATAATCTTATACTGTGACAGCAAGTGACTTGGCCCTTCGTGTGGGGAGTCTAAAAGTTTTTCTTTCGGAACGGCATCTGCTACTATGGAGTATGGCGTCTGCGAGCACCGCCGCTGTACGGGCAATCCTGTCCATGCCTAATGCGACATCTCAGCCGACCTGAGAGACGCAGCGTCGCTCGCCACACAGGCAATCCATTGGTGCTAAGACGCCACTGCAGTGCGACAGATTGGCGCAGTGAATAGTGGCAGAATAGGGGGGGGGGGGGACGGGTTTAAAATATAATATATAATGGAAACTGATTAATAATTGCTGCTTGAATAATTTTTAAAAAATGGAAAGAATAACTGAAAGGAATTGGAAGGTACAAATATTCAAATGGTTCAAATGGCTCTGAGCACTATGGGACTTAACATCTATGGTCATCAGTCCCCTATAACTTAGAACTACTTAAACCTAGATAACCTAAGGACATCACACAACACCCAGCCATCACGAGGCAGAGAAAATCCCTGACCCCGCCGGGAGTCGAACCTGGGAACCCGGGCGTGGGAAGCGAGAACGCTATCGCACTACCACGAGATGCGGGCACAAGTATTCTGAGTGAATTTTAACTAGCACTAATATCAACAGACCTTCAATATTCAGTACATTTAAGATCAACATTCATCATTTAAATTTACGTACTTCTCGTTAGCGCCGTTGTGCATAGAGCTGGTTGTTACGGTGCTGTTTCTGGATCACCCCTCCTCTGCACACGGAAAGTCCTCTTGTCTGCTCCGATCCTCTTGATGCAGGATTCTCGTCGAGGGCGAAATGATGAACGGATGGGATTCTATGAGGTGCGACAATAAAGTAATGAGACTGATGTGAAAAAAAATGTTGCTTACCGTTTTAGTCAAGTTTAGTGTTGTCTCCTTGAAAGTAGTTCCCTCCTGATTGCACACACTTTTTCCAGGGCTTCTGCAATTGATGGTAACATTTCTGGAACTCATCTTCTGTAATATCCTCCAAGACCCTCGCCACAGCTTTTTGGACATCTTGTGTTACTTGAAAATGGTGTGCCTTGACCGTCGTTTTGACTCTTGGAAATAGAAGAAAGTCGCACGGAGCAATATCTAGTGAATAAGGTGGCTGTGGCGGTACTGAAATTTGTTTTGAGGTTAAAAATTGCTGTACTGAGAAAGCAGTATGAGATGGCGCATCGTCGTGATGCAGAATCCACGTATCAGCAATGTTGGCACGGACACTAAGAACTCTTTTACGAAGTCTTTCTAAAATTTCTTTGTAGTAATATTGGTTAACTGTTTGTCCAGGAGGCACCCACTCATTATAAACAACTCCCTTGGAATCAAAGAATCACACAAGCAAGCATTTCAATTTTGACTTTGACATGCGAGCTTTTTTTGGTCTGTATGATCCCTTTGAGCACCATTTAAAACTTATGCGTTGAAAAAACCAACTTTCATCACTAGTGATAACGAGGCCCAACAATTCTGGATTGATTTCCCTTTGCTCTAACAGATCGGCTGCCACATTTTTCCATGTTTCTCACTGATGTGGTGTGAGATTTTTGGGGACCATTTTTGCACAAATCTTTCTCATACCAAAATCCTCAGTTATTATTAGATGAACCGTTTCTCAATTATTGTTCAGTTGTTCTGCAATCATTTTCACGGGTAATATTCGATCAGATCGTACGAGTTCACGCACGCTGGCCAAGTTGACATCCGTCCTTGAGGTTGATGGCCGTCCTCTGCGGTCTTCATCTTCAACAATTGTTCTGCTTTCAAAACATGGTTCAAATGGCTCTGAGCACTATGGGACTTAACTTCTGAGGTCATCAGTCCCGTAGAGCTTAGAACTATTTAAACCTAACTAACCTAAGGACATCACACACATCCATACCCGAGGCAGGATTCGAACCTGCGACAGTAGCGTTCGCGCTGTTCCGGACTGTAGCGCCTAGAACCGCTTCCCAAGAAAAAAATAGTTTATTGCTTATGAACACAACTCAAACTTGACGATACCAATCGTATCGAATACTTTTTCAGTGTTTAAAGTCCAGCTCAATAATTACTTGCTACGTTCATTGTATAAAGGAAAACCAAACCATTTCATATACTGAGGTATACAGAGATGTATCATCAATACTATATGTTACATACAATGAGCATAAGACAGTGTTTGCGTAAGTAACAAACGTGTATAAAAATTTCAATGTAATTGAGGTGTTTGACGCTTTCATGGATTGGCGACTCTCACAGTAGTTAGGTTTTGACCCTTTGATTATTTTATAGTCCTCAGCCTGAGTTCAATATCGTGATATTGACGTACTGCAACTGTTTCCCTCTTCACATACTTTCTCCCTATTACATTCATACGTAACATAAACTTATAACTATATTTGTCTTACGGTGCGGTCCTTCTTGTTTTTATATGGTACTTAACACTCTACAAGCATTTATCTTTCTTCACTTTAGGACGTGTCGATGTATCGTTTCCTAGAAGATAAACTTAATACTGGTTTAAAACTAAATTTTCATAGATAAGTGCACAGTGGCTCGATGGCTATTAATACCTCTTTCATATATTCAACCATGTATTTATTTACTTCAGTGTGCAGTCGTACTATCACAAACTCTTCTAATGTCATGTGTGTATCTCTACTTACCTAATAAATCTGAAAGATAAAATGTAATATAGGCGAGGAGCGACCTCTTTTTCCAGCTTTCCACTTATATTGTACACGCTTGTTTACCTGCAGCATGGGTTTTCTGGTCCCTCCAATATAATTAGTGCGTGTACTTTCAATACCTTAATTTGTAAATATGTAGATATAACGTATATAGCAGCGTAACTGCAGTAAATATCTCGTAATTTAGGATCCCTTTCCACGTATATAATCCCAAATATTTGTGTGTATTGTGTAGGTAGTCGTAGCTGTAGTATAGACTCTCCCTGAATGTTCTTTGTCTCAGATTATGCAATAGGCTTTACAAATGCTACTGCAGCCTGTAGCTCATAGGGTCTGTTTGTTTTTGTTGCTCCAACACCTTCAGCTGTGTCTGTCTGGCGCGCACGTGAATGCGGATTGATGACTAGCTTGCTCCCCAATGCGCACGCACTGCGTCGCTCTGATACGACCAACGTCGCGACGAGTTGTGTATTGCGCTGAGCGTTACTCTGCGTTTCACAAGTTCGTTTATTCGTTTACAACTGGGCTAAGCGCTAGGTGAAGCGTTGTATTTGAAGTATTGTGGTCTCTAGACACATAAAAGCTAAATTCTTCTTTGTTACATCCAAGCAGCTTATCATTTACACATTTGAAATATAATAAAAAACACAAACAAACATTTTCCTTATTAACTGATAACTGATAACAAATTCTTTAACGAGATTTTTCAGCATCCTAAATCTAATATTATTATACATATGTACAACTTAGGGGGTATACAGCCCTTCTTCAATATATAAACGTTCTCAAGTCTTTGTGTGGGTAAAGGCCCTTGTCCTTACCTGTGTTTGTGTGTGCCAATTTGTATGCTCCCAAGTAGGGGTTTTAGTAATTATGTATGGTCCGGTGTATAGCAGTTGCCACTTACGGTTCAGTTTCCAATTTTTGTGGATTTGGGGTGTCTTCTTAACACTTTTGTCCTATATAAAATTGTGTTGTAAGTTTCAGCTTTCTGTCGTAAATTCATTTCCTATATTTAGCCCAGATTTCCAGGTTGATTACTACTTGTCGTATTTTATCATCCAGTGATATTGCCTGTATCGGTACCTCGGGCAAAGGTTTTTCCCACTCGTCTACTTGTTTGCAATTGAACATCAGTTCATTTGGTATAAATCCAGTTGATATATGGGGAAGGTTCTTAACAACTTGTAAGAAAGGAGTGACATATGCAATCCACTTGGTATGTTTTCGAGGTATGTAGGTCCTCTCAAACCTGTTGAATTCCTTAAACACCCTTTCTATGGGGAATGCTGCAGGATGAAATTTGGATAGTAAAATGTGTTTGATTTGGTCGGAATCTACAAACTCTCTCCACTTATCAAAGAAATATGAGACATTACTGTTAACATGACTTCTGGTTTACCTACTCTGGCAAAACAATCCTCTTTAATTCGTCTTATAATTGAACTGGCTGTAACGTTCTGTACGGCATACAGTACGTAATTTGTGAAAATATACAGGCCTACTATATATTTCACTCCCCCCGATACCTCTGAAACAGGATCCAGCCACATCTAACGGTATCTTTTCTAGAGGTTTCTTAGCCACAATTGGATTTAGTGCTATCTGTTTGGAGATGTTAGAATGTT